>NW_009934339.1:109137-197632 GCF_000696875.1 Nestor notabilis
GAGAGATCAAAAATTTGCCTAATACCCTGCAGCAAGAGTATTCCTTCTGAAAATAAATAAGATTATGGTATAATTCTACAAACAGTTAGCTAATGTGATTATGTATATGCTCATTACTTGTAAAAATCTTTCACTTTTAAAAAAATCTCCTACTCAACTCTTGACCTCAGTGATATGTACTAGACTGCCTTATTGTTTTGGAAACATGGCAGGGAAATGGTCCACCGACTTCAGGATTTGTATGCTTTCTTTTAAAGTTTTAAGTCTGAAAATATGTGTCACTGTGCCAAGGGTAGGAATCATGTATCTAAATACAGGAAATCTTTCCTTCAAAATTTTCCACAGCCTCATAGCCCAGACTATGAGGAGTTTTAAGAATACTTTTTTTTTCCAAAAAGATCTATTTTTGTTAATGTCTATTATTCTGTCACACTTATTCCAGCTGAATTTCATCTACCATTGTGCTCCTTAATCCCTCAATGTATTTAAATCCATCTGGAATTTTTCTAAATCCTCCATAGTTCTTCCTAACAGAGACAATTTGCCCATGGGGTACCACTAATCTCTCTACATACTGAGAAGCAGCAGTTCATGACGAATCTTTCTCTCCTATCTCATAACCAGTTCTTAATCCACAGTGACACCCTGGCCCTTGCTCTGTGACTCATTCTCCTTAAAGTCAGTATGAAGAGCATCCCATTTATCTCCTGTTGATTTAAAGGGTAGGTGCAACTTGCAGTTTTACTGCAATAGCAGCTTTTCTCCCAGGAGAGTCTGATGTATCTCATCAGAAGGTGATTTGCTCCTGAGGGTCTTTCAGGTGTGATGCTGCCGTGAAGGAGAAGAGACGGTCCCTGGCACGGCCTCCTAGAGGCCAAGGCTCAGTGCCCTTCAGATATAAATAGCAAAGCCAAATGTAAATAGTAGCTTATCATTGATGTGATTTTGGAGTTGGTGATTACAGCACTTTTGCAACTCAGAAAAGCTGAAAACAAGTCTAGGAAAGCTTTTATTTTAAGGACAGTTTAATTTTTTTTGGGGGGGGGTGCTTCTCTTATTATCTGTTTGGGGGTTTGTTTTTTTTTTTTCCCTTTTTCTGTCTGCTAAGATTAGTAAATATTTTAGCAAGCAACATAATGGGAAACTCAGCTATTGAAGTATGAAATAGAAGGATGTGAACCTCTTTGTGTGCAAATTTCAGTAGTAACTGAACTATGGGAGAGCTGCTCCCACCATCACAATAAACAGAACCTTTACCATCCTCCAGAGAGTTTCATTCCCCTCTTCCCCATGACTCCTATGTCCCAGGAACTGGCTTCATGGAACTTTCCAGCACATCAACACCACTATTCTTTGACCTGGAAGGTCACCTACCAAACCTTGCCGACCTGGCTGCTACCTACCAACATCTGAGCCACGCGCCCTGCAATCCAGAGGAAAGATGTTGCATTGGGGAGGGAATAAATGATGTGTGGTGTCATCTACACAGGCTCTATGGAAGGAGTGAGCACATGGCATATCAGAGAAGACATGGCAACACAGTGACATGATTCTACCATTCTTATTAGCTTGGCAGCCACTGGTATAAAGCTACTGAATTCATCCTTCCTCACCTCCTACTTATCTTTTCCAGACACAAAGGAAGTCTCACTCATCACAAGAAAGATGCATATTACATATACAATGGAGAAGAAACTGAGAATTAGAGTGGTTTGCTCCAGGTCACAAAGGAGGTAAGTGACACAGCAAGGATTACTCGGAATGTTTTAACATCAAAGTAATTTATAGTGTTGTCATTAAATTCTTTCTGTACCTACCAAGCCTAAAAAAATATTTAGACACCAAAATTGTATTTATTCCTCTTGCCTGGAAGTGTCCCTGAGAGTAAACCATCCAATAATCTATAATGATAGTCCTGAGCACTCATGCTTCAAGTCCATGACATTACAACAGCCTGCCTTGGCTGTCTGAATTTGAGTCTTTTCTCCATGTTTCAGTACAGTTTCATACATCTTGAAGCACATATCCCCAGTAAAGGGTTAGAAGAGGCATGTATTTCAGCATGAAATGGGTTCAATTTGGTTTGAATGTGGTCTGTGCCTTAAATTTAGGTAAGTAATGATTAATTTTGTAAATGGTTCACATTTATTCAGGATTCATAAAGCAACAAAACTTCTGAGCACAGAACTACTCACTGGATTGTTTGAGAGCTGCCTGACTTCACAGCACTGTTATTGCAATCATTTTAAGGACACTGAAATTTTATTGCATTGGCTACAGAGTCATTTCTCTATGCTTGTTTCCTCAAAGGCCTTATTAACCATAAAACCTTTTTAAGCTTACTTCTGTTTTGACAGCTCAGCAAATTCCCACTTTCCACAATTTTTTCCCTCTTTTCCCACCACCAGTAAGTGTGAATATTTAAACCTCTTAATACCAACAGATACAAGTCCAGACCAATTTGTAACACAAATGACACTTGCCTAAAAATCAATGGCATTGGTCAGGCTATGAAGGTCAGAGGAGATAACAGCATCATGGAGGCATGAGTGACAAAGAAGTCAAGAAGGATTAACTCTCTAGAGTTATAATGGGAGTGTGACACTGTGCCAGCCTGTACTTGCATTATTTCAAATATGCACTACCTCCAGCTGTGTTAATAGCAACAAATTCTTACAGATGCTTTTGTGCTAGCAGAAACACAGAAATATTGGCAATGATCTGTGCCATAATTGTGACATTCTCCTTTCTGAGGCTGAAATGCACCCCAACAAAGTACTCTCTAATGCAATTTAAGCTGAATGTTAGAAAGAGCACTGGAGTCCGCTTGCCATGAACCCCAAATCTCTAATGCACAACAGCCTTAAAAATGCAAAATTGTTCTTTCTTGTCAAACTACTCCTACTTACTAGTAATTAACTAATGAGATTGAGGATAACTGAAGATACACATTTTAATGCACTTTTCATTCTTTCCCTTCCTTCATATCTTTCCTCCTCCTTGAAGGCAGTTTAAAACCTGGACCAATTTATAGAATCTTAGAATCACAATGGTTTGGGATGGAAGGGACCTTAAAGATCATCTAGTTCCAAACTCCTGCCATGGGCAGGGACACCTTGCACTAGACCAGGTTGCTCGAAGCCCTGTCCAAGCTGAGTTTAAACACTTCCAGGGATGGGGCAGTCACAGCTTCTCTGGGCAACCTGTTCCAATGTCTCACCACCCTCATAGTAAAGAATTTCTTCCTAATGTCTATTCTAAATCCATGCTCTTTCAATTTAAAACCATTTCCCCTTGCCCTATCATTACATGCCCTTGTAAAAAGTTATAATGCAAGTGGTTTAAATTAAGAATGGCAAAATATCCAACAACCTAATAACCACCTTATGAAGTTCAACAAGGACAAGTGTAAGGTCTTGCACCTGGGAAAACACAATCCAAGAATGCAGCACTAGGCTGGGATATACCCAGCTGGGTAGCAGCTCTATGGAAAAGCACCTGTAAGTCCTGGTGGACACAAGCTCAATATGAGTGAACAGTGTGCTGCTGCAGCAAAGAAAGCCAACAGGATACTGGATTTCATCAGAAGGACATCAACAGCAGAGATAAAGAAGTCATTATCCCACTCCACCTAGTGCTTGTCAGGCCATACCTGGAATACTGTGTTCAGTTTTGATCACCACTATACAAAAAAGATGTGTTTAGGCTGGAGAGGTCCTGAGAAGGGTCACAAAGATGATCGAAGGACTGGGAAGCCTGCCACATGAAGAAAGGCTGAGAGAACTGAGTTTGTTCAGCATTGGGAAAAGAAGTGTCAGGGGAGATCTTATCAACGTGTTCTGGTATTTGGCTATAAAGAAGACAGAGACTACATTTTTACAAGGAGTCCCATGGAAAAGACATGGGGTAATGGGTGCAAGTTACTCCTGAGAAGATTCCAGTTGAACATCAGAGGAAAATTCTTCACAGTGAGGACAATCAGCTGCTGGAATAATCTCCCCAGGGAAGAGGTGGATTTCCCAACACTGGAAACTTTTAACATTCAGCTGGACAGGGTGCTGAGCCATCTTGCCTAGACCATGCTTTTGCCAAGAAAGGTTGGATCCTTGAAGTGTTGTTTTATATGATTCTATGATTAACCTAGTGCTAAAGAAAGAAGTTAAATAAAGAAACAAACAAACAAACAAAAGGTAAAAGATACAAACTTTAAAGATTTTAAAACTGAATTTTTAATAAAAATCATACTCCATACTATAACAGATATACCTACTCTTCATATTGTGGCATACCTTCCTCAAACAAGTGCCAGTGAAAAGCCAGAATATCTACTTGAAAGACAAATTAAAATATTTTCTTGGTTCCAATTTGTTCTCTGCGTTCTGAATTAGTCTTCACCGATTTTCTACTTACACAATTTCATTTGTGCGAAATAAATGTTTTAGAGTAAGATTAAAATTACTTCTTTCTAATTTTTAGTGGTCAGCAGTTACATTGTGTACATGTTATCTGCCTTAAGAATTTAGAAAAAAAAAATAATAAATTCAGGCATCAACATTAAATGATGGCATTTTTATATCTGAGCTTCCCAAGACTGGGCAGAATGACACTGATGAAAAGTATTTATTGGTAGATAACAGACTGCATTATGATTCATTTTGCTTCACTCCCAGGAATCCTGATCTTTGGCTTTCTCCTTCTCATTCATTTCAAAAGCTTAAAATTCATCGCTCTTTTATAATGAACTACATGATAATTACCAAAAAACCCACTGTGAAATACTAAAAATATTGACCATATAACTGAGTTTGTTCAGCATTGGGAAAAGAAGTGTCAGGGGAGATCTTATCAACGTGTTCTGGTATTTGGCTATAAAGAAGACAGAGACTACATTTTTACAAGGAGTCCCATGGAAAAGACATGGGGTAATGGGTGCAAGTTACTCCTGAGAAGATTCCAGTTGAACATCAGAGGAAAATTCTTCACAGTGAGGACAATCAGCTGCTGGAATAATCTCCCCAGGGAAGAGGTGGATTTCCCAACACTGGAAACTTTTAACATTCAGCTGGACAGGGTGCTGAGCCATCTTGCCTAGACCATGCTTTTGCCAAGAAAGGTTGGATCCTTGAAGTGTTGTTTTATATGATTCTATGATTAACCTAGTGCTAAAGAAAGAAGTTAAATAAAGAAACAAACAAACAAACAAAAGGTAAAAGATACAAACTTTAAAGATTTTAAAACTGAATTTTTAATAAAAATCATACTCCATACTATAACAGATATACCTACTCTTCATATTGTGGCATACCTTCCTCAAACAAGTGCCAGTGAAAAGCCAGAATATCTACTTGAAAGACAAATTAAAATATTTTCTTGGTTCCAATTTGTTCTCTGCGTTCTGAATTAGTCTTCACCGATTTTCTACTTACACAATTTCATTTGTGCGAAATAAATGTTTTAGAGTAAGATTAAAATTACTTCTTTCTAATTTTTAGTGGTCAGCAGTTACATTGTGTACATGTTATCTGCCTTAAGAATTTAGAAAAAAAAAATAATAAATTCAGGCATCAACATTAAATGATGGCATTTTTATATCTGAGCTTCCCAAGACTGGGCAGAATGACACTGATGAAAAGTATTTATTGGTAGATAACAGACTGCATTATGATTCATTTTGCTTCACTCCCAGGAATCCTGATCTTTGGCTTTCTCCTTCTCATTCATTTCAAAAGCTTAAAATTCATCGCTCTTTTATAATGAACTACATGATAATTACCAAAAAACCCACTGTGAAATACTAAAAATATTGACCATATGTTATTGTGAGATATTGCAGCATCTCAGGGTTTTAATGACTACCACTGTTTATAAAAACAAAGCACAGCTCCCAGCCCCATCCCCGCTTCAGGGATATGTAACATGCATCCTCAGTGATTAAAAGTCTATAGCCTGGAGCCAGCAGAGTAACCTGGACCTGCTCACAGAGATGTTGTGGAGTATCTGCACCATCTGCTCTCCCAAAAGAGCTGATGTGTGAGACCTGAACAAGGAATGATAACATGGCACAGAAGGTACGGAAAGACAGAAATTGGAGTGTCTGGGAATGTCTGTTCTGGGAAACTAGGCCAACAGCCATATCTGTTCAGCTAAGCAGGGAGATACAAATGTGAGCTGGTCCTTGTGGCACTACTGGGGACTCCAGGCACACTCCTGCAATTACCTGTTGCCTTTCATCAGTTCAAGGGACCAGCGTGATTCCTTGCCACTACTGTTGCTAGAGTGACAGATCACCTGGTCGCTAGCTACATCAACTGAAAATTTTGCTCTGGATAGTCCTCTAGAGGTAAAAATGCAAAGCTGGTCCCAGCAGAAAGCAGAGGAAAACATCAGGGGAAGTGAAGCCCTAAGAGGAGGCAAATATGGACCATTGGAAGGACCCTTCTCTTGTGTAAAGTGATCTACACCAACAGGTGAGAATCATGCTCTGGGATATTTCAGCAGATTTTGGAAGCACAAAAGCTAAGGTCAATGGAAGTAGAACAGACTATCATCTCATCTCTGCACATACAACAGATAAGAAGAAATTCAATATATTCAAAGCTGAACTCTTGCATTGAACAAAACACACCAGTATTTATGCTCGCTATGGCAAAGCTACAGTAACTACCATTTTTCTGTTATTTTCTTGTGTGTGAATAAAAAGCATGAAGTACCATTTTCCTATGGGAATATGTAATATCAGAATTAAGGCAGTGAAGCAGTAATATGGGGAGATATGATCTCTGTCATTTTCTAAGTATCACAAGGAAAAGCATAAGACTAAAGAGAGAAGAATGATTTTATGTCTAGGAAACTCTGGAGAGGATGAATAATTACATGTAAAAAGTTGGCCAAGGAAGATTCCAGATTTATGTCTCTCCACCAGTTACAGTGCTGAGACACAATGACAGAATTGTCTCAGCTGGATAAATTCATAGGCAAGTATTTTCCATCTGTATTATTTAGGCAGGGGGTCAAGCTATGTTATCAGAGGTAAACCTTTTGTCTTTAAAATCAATGATGGACATTTATGGAACTTTTTAATACAAGGGTAGAGACTGTTACGGAAAGTGACAAAGTGAGGGATAAAAATTTACATTTAACTTCTTTTTTAATATGAGCAATGCTGTCTCTGTCCCTTGCTGATTTTAACAGACTTTAGTAGCAACAGCCTTTCTGTTTTATATATGTTTATAATTTCTTTTAGTTTTTAACGCTAGTTGTAGAAGTTCAGTGAAAAATATGCACAAACTTTTTTCCCTTGAAAAGATTCTACCTACCCTTGCAGGTAGAATAACAACTTCAAAGAGGACATTGAGATACGCAGAGAAGGTCAAATCAGTGTTTCTTTGTTTCTTTTGGGATATATGTATTAAAAGACAGGAATAGTTTGTTATTATTTTCTAAAAAAGACCTGAAAAGCCTCATGGAATACTTTTGTGAGCTTTTGCTCACCTTCTAAGAAACATCAAGACCTTCCAGTAACAAAGAACAATAAAACCTATCAGCCCTGTTTCACTGCTGTAAATATTATGATTAATTTTCTCCTCTTATTTTAAATTTCATTTTAAAATGCACTAAATATTATAACCTGGTAAGGAAAACAAGTAATGAAGATCATAAAAATGCAATTCTTTAATGACTTGCCTAAGAAAACTAAAAACTTGGGGAATAAACTAAGAGTTCTGTACAACGCAGCTTCAGGGTCCTAACCTGAACATGATCCTGCAGAAAGTAATCATTAACTGCAAAGCAGTACCATTTATCACCTTTGTAAAGGTGTAGAAATAATATCAAGTATTTGGAATTCACCTATCCCTTCAGCACATTAAATAGGTCAGGCTAATCATATTCCATAGCAATTTTATATTATGAACACAAGATCCATTTTCAGCTTTTTCAAAGCATTTGAGCAGAATACCAGCCACCTCAAATTACATGCATAGAAATACATGTATGATGCAATTAAGTTAACATGTTGGGAACAGATTTACTGCCTACATATTTTTTTTTATACAGACAGTCTGGAATCAAGAGTTAACATATGACAAAACATGAAATATCCAGGAACTGACTAATACAACAATGCCAGAAGTTGGCTCACAGGCTAACAGAGCTGCCATGAGCTGTCTGTGGTCTTGCATTTACATTAAAAACTTCAAGCACCTGAAATCTGGTAAATCACAAAAAAGCACAGGTTCCTCTGCATTGGATGTCCAAGCGTGGCTTCAGAAAAGCATGACTTGACTTCAAAGCTCAAAAGACCGATAAGCAATAAAGAGATGAACCTTCTACTCTCAAATTACGATTTTTCTTAATGTATTTAACTACTCAATCTCATATTTAAGAAATTGCACCAGCTTAACTATTTAAACTGCTGAGCATTCAGCAGCTTGCATTTAGCTTTACTGGAGGTGGTAAGAACTACATGTTCTGGAAAGCCAGGCTTTGGGTTTCCTCATGAGAGGCTCAGAAGGCTAAACACTGTTAAAATGTTTTGATGTGGGGATCTTGGCCCTCAGCTTAAAGCATAACCTGCCAGACAAATGGGAGTGTTGGCACTTTCTCCATACTTGAAGAACTAGAATTTAAGAAAATAGAAAGAGGATTTTGTCCAAAGGCAAAGACTTCTCTGATTTGAGATCTCACACTGATTTAACCCTGCTCCATAACAGAGAGATATTTTATAACTACAGCCAAAGTAGCATACAAATGAAAATAACATCCTCTAGATAACTTTGTTTTATAAGATTACTTTGGAATTTCTGTGCTAAAATCAGCAGAAAAAGTTCAAAGCAGTTACACTGAGAAAGAAACAAAATTCTTTCACACAAACCTACAGTGGCAGAATACCAATTTTTTTGAAGGAGGAAAGAGTAAAAAAGTAAATTGCCTAATTTGATTGGTTTGTTGGCATAATAAAGCGCTGAAGCAGCACAGTGGAGGATTTGCCTGACAATTTTCTCCACTGAAACTGTCAGTTCATTCCAAAGCTTAGTACTGATGGATATTATGGATTGATATGGATTGCACTGCTCCAACCATCTGAAAGGTCACTCAACAAACACAGCAGGAGTGACCTATTGTTCTTGCCACTGACAATCAGACTGCCATTTTGACAAGTCTTCATCACAAATCTTTTCTTCAAGAATCACATGGAAATCTTTGCTTTGTGGCACAATTAAAAGCTTGCATCCTAGGTGTTCACTGAAGCAGTCTTAATAGCTCCTTGGATCACACTCACAAGGCATGGAAGCCTGAGAATCTCATAGTGAATGGATCACAGCTGACATCTATCAACTATAGCACTGAGTAGAACCATAGAATCGCATAATTGTTTGGGTTGGAAAGGACCTTTAAGATCGTCAAGTCCAATCGTTGACCAAGCACTGCCAATAAACCACTAAACCATGCCCTTAATCACCACATCCACATGGCTTCTGAATACCCCCAGGGATGGTGTCTCCACCAAGTAGGGCAGCTCATCCAGTGCCAACTCACTACAACCTTCTTTCAGGTAGTTGTAGAGAGCAATAAGGTCTCCCTTCAGCCTCTTTTTCTCCAGGCTAAACAAAGCCAGTTCCCTCAGCCACTCCCCATAAGGCCTGTGCTCTGGACCCTTTACCAGCGTCGTTGTTCTTTAGACATGCCCCAGCACCTCAATGTCTCTCTTGTAATGAGAAGTCCCAAACTGAACACAGTATTCGTAGTGTGGCCTCACCAGTGTGAAGTACAGTGGGACAATCCCTTCCTAGTCTTGCTGGCCATCCTGTATCTGATGCAAGCCAGAACACTTTTGGCCTCCTTGGCCACCTGGGCACAAGCTGGCTCATGTTCAGCTAGCTGGATGACCAACACCCCCCGGTCCTTTCCCATCAGGCAGCTTCCCAGCCACTCTTCCCCAAGCCTGTAGCATTGCATGAGGCTGTTGTGACCCAAATGCAGGACCTAGCACTTGGCCTTCCTGATCCTCATATAATCGGCTTTGGCCCATCAATCCAGCCTGTCCAGATCCCTCTGTAGAGCCTTCTTACCCTCAAGTAGATTAACACTCCCACTCAATATGGTGTTGTCTGCAAACTTCCTGAGAGATGCACTTGATCCCCTCATTCAGATCATTGATAGAGATATTAAATATAACTGGCCTTAGTATAGAGCCCTGAGGAGCACCACTTGTGACCAGATGCCAACTGCGTGCATTGGCGTAGATGCCCTTCAGTTGGCCTATTGATGCAACCACCATTCTGGGACGAGAAGCCCTAATTCCTATGTGACCATTCTCAGGCACTGTCATGGTTTCTAACACATCAATAACACTGGTGTCTTTGCTGCTGCATGGATCTCCACCCCTACCTCCACTGAGATAACAGACCAAAGGACCACTGTCACTCAAGCATTTGCATGCCGCCTCCAGGCTTATATCTAGCAAGCCCTGGTTTTATCCCTTTCTCCCTTCAATACTAGTTTAAATCTCTTTTCAATGAGCCCTGATAACTCCTGTGCAAAGATCCATTTCTCCTTTTGTGAAAGGTCTGTTGCCAGCAGGCCTGCTATCATGTAAACTGACCCATGATCAAAAACCTCCAAATTTTGCCAGTATAATCTTTTCAGTTTAATCTTTACAGTTCCATTTTGAGATCAGGTGAAAAGAACTCAAGCTATTATCCCCAGTGTACAAATATGTTGGACTACTTTCTTTTCTCACCAAAAGACAGCTGTTTCAGCTGTAAAAATGAAGCTCTTCTGCTAAAAAAAAATAAATCGTGGCAAATAAAAATTGATGCATTGAAACTATGACCTATTGCTTTATGGAGAAAGAAGAAAGCCATACAAAAATGTAGTATTAGCTGTAGTAGACCATACAAAGATGTAGTATTGGAAAATAAATAAGTACCTCTCATTATATTTTGGCATTTCATTTTGTGTGCTCAAGTTGAGAGTGGATTAAAAACACCCACATATATCACAATTTTAGTTTTATAATTTTAAATACGCTAACTGCTGCAAGAAAGATACTTCAAATGTTAACTTGTCTAACAGGCTGTTATAAAGATTTCATGCCTAGCTGTAGCTCCAGCTTACTCTTTATTTAAAATAGATAACTTTTAAAAAGCATAAAGATATAAACATGGCAGGAGGGTTTGAACTAGATGATCTTAAGGTCCTTTCCAACCCTAACTATTCTATGATTCTATGAAACAGAAAACCATAGAATTAGGTTGGAAAAGATCTTCGAGATCATCAAGTTCAACCATAAAAATATCAAAAGATCAATTATGAAATCAATTTCCTGAGTACTCACAATCACCTCTCAAACAGGAGTGATTTTTAGATTGACATGGATTAAAGATCTGACGAGGAATAGTTCCAGCCCCTTTACTTCACTGTATGAACATAACATGCATGTACAGTCTATCTATAAATGTACAGTGTATCTATACATATCTAAATCTATAACATGCATGTACAGTTATCTACAAATTAAATTTATTAATACTATTTATTTCCCGCAGACAGCAAGTTAGATTTCTGGTACTTAATGATACAGGAAGCTTACTAAAGAAACATGCATTAAAAGGAAATTAAACTTTCCCTTCTGTGCAGTGACAGTTAACAAACATCACTTTCTCTATCCTCACTCCCCCGAGAAAAAAAATACAATTACAGCAACATTCATGAAAACAAGTCCTTACTGAAACTCTCAGGTACACAGATACAGTGGCTCTCTAAGGCCACTTTATGTACTAAAGAAATGGTTGTGGGAAATAATAGTAGGTATAGATCCATGAAGTGCTGGAGAAAGTATTTCACTGTTCCTGCAGAGTGGACAAGTCCATTTTTAGCATGCAGAATTTCCTGAACAGGTCTTGTTATTCTTATAAAATTTAAGAATATGTAATATTTTTTGTGAAATATGAGGGTTATATTTTATTCTTATATTTCAGATAAACCTATTCAAACAAGCAAGTCTAACAAGAGCAACAACAAAAATCAAATCAGTACGCTATGCAGTTGAAATGCTGAGGAGGGTCAAATCGCTGAAGAGATGTAAGTCACTGGCTAAGAGACCTGAACCAAAATCAGTTTTCTGCAGATCAGATGCAACATAATCCTGGTACAAAAGGAATTTTTTCTTTAGTTTAACTCAAACAGCTAATTGTCTTTCATAATCAACTCTTTCCAGATTACGAACTGGAAAAAAAAAAAGCAGCATGAAAGCTTATTATCTTCTTCTCTACGGTGTCTTTGGACAAGATGACATCTAGTTGCACTCAAAGTGCTAAGAACATAGCGAGGAGTTATCAGTTAAATTTTCTGAATACCAATAGCACATGCTTTGTGGAATGAGCTGGTTGCCAATAGAAACTAAAATTGGGTTGATAAGCTTATATTTGTGAATTTATGATCTACATTACTGCAAAGTTTTTCTCATTGTTTATAAGCATTTTTAACATTCCAATGTTCATCTAAAAGCATCTGGCCCAAAAGTTACTAATAATCTAGTATATAAGGAAAGTACTTTTTGTCTTTCTGGTATTGACAGTGGTAAAGAAGATGAAAAATTTGTGTATATGGAGTCCTCTAGAACCAAGAGCCTTTGGACAAACAAGCTTCTTCAGCAAGTTTCACTGAATAATAATAGACATAATTAGGGGAAAACCCATCAGCAGGGAACTAACTAGGAAGAAAACCTCCTAAGATGACACAGTGAAGAATCTATATGTTGCGAAGACTGAAAAGTCAGAAGGTCTCCCATTACATTGAGTTTTGAAAGCTCTAATGTTTTAGAGAATTTTTGAGCCAAATAAGTCTGGGTAGTCAAGGGAGATGGTGTTTTAAGATACCGTTGGATATAAAAGTTGGAGTTGAAAGCATGGGGAAAGTAGCACTAAGCTGGGGAAAAATAAGCTTCTATTGCTTCACATAACATTCATAGGCAAGAACCAAGAGATGGGGTTAAACTAGGGTATACCATGAATTTCTGTTAGTCTGATTTCAAAAACACAGAATGAGACTCCTCTGCAAAAAGCAAACAGAAAGGTAACCTACCTGATGGACTATGGTACAACCTAGACAAAAGAAAAGTTAGAATACTCTGTAATTGGGTTTCCTCTGGAGCAGGTTCTTGAGAATAGTGAGACTGCTACAGAAACCAGTCAATGAAAATGAATATTACAGGAAAACAACTGAAAAGTGTAATTGCAAAAGCATTTTAAAACTGGTTAATTAAATTCAAAGCACTTGGTCATTAAATAATGATTAACAGTGGTTATTGACATACAGATAAGTTAACAGAAGTTTGAGGACCTCGAATCATTTGGGACTCCTTAAAGCAAGTACTCCAAAACTCCCAAAAGATCTTTTCTAAACTCAAGAGCTGGGTTTCTTTAGAAAGTGAAAAATATTTAACACTAAAATGGTGAAAATAAAACTCAGGATGGAACATGATAGCAATGCCAGGATGTATTAATGTAACTCTCATTTCCATTATGACCTCACAAGGTGAGCACTTTCCTTCAGCATCTCTCATTCTAGTGACTAAGTAACTTCTATTTGCAGCAGGGTAACCTCTAAGTCCTCACGAAATATATTCTTTTCATTATCTCTGAGGAATGGGTGTTTGTTCCCTACTTCTTGAGAAGTCTCAGTCTCTGTCTGTCTCTGATGTTTGCAGGCTACCAAGCCTCAGCTTTCACTCTCTGTCCTTCCATGCACTGTATAAAATCTCTCCCCCCACAAATGGCATCCTTTCTTCATGATCCCATCTTTCTCAAGTGTAGCCTCTGGGAGAAGGTGAACAAAAAGCTCCCTGGTATGCAGTCACATGTATTGCAAAGCAACACAGCGTGGTAAAAACAAGAATCCTCCACAATCCTATTGCCTTCGATCCCGTTGATAACTCTGAGAGAGGCAAAAGAATGAATCCATTCTACTGAAGTTTCTGTCTCTGTTTCTCTATAATTTCTGGGCAGAAATTTGTAAGCTCATCCTAGAAATTGCTAATTTCTCACAGAAGATGAGTTGGGATAACATTGTTCTCATGGCGGGGAAAGGACATGAAAGTGCCCATCACATTGGTCTAAACTCATGTGTTCCTGTAAGAAACTGTGTATCCCTAGGGGAAAAAAGCTGTCTTTTGAAAGTATAGTATTAAATGTCAAATTAATTACTGACATAACCTGAAATCATTAGGTCTTTCTTTCTAAACTAGCTGCATATGTGATGTTTGGATTCCTACATGTGGCATTTTCAGATCAAAATGAAACCAGAGAGAAAACATTATGCTTTATTATTGTGTGTCATTTTTTGAAAGAATGACTCAGACATTGATATTTAGGCTACTTTCAAGTCAAATATTTAAAGCCCACATCCTAACCATAAGCACACTTACTGACATATTGGAAGGTCACTGGAACATGAGAAGATAGAGGTCTAAGCAAAAGACCTACAAAACAAATATCTTCTGCATTGGAGGAAAGGCAACTATAAGAAAATAGAACTGTTTCTTTTATTTTCATCAAAGTACTGAACAGGTTCCAAACAGTTTCAGATGTATTAAAAATCAGGCCTGTGGTATTTCTTCTTGTGCATTCATATTTCATTAGGTGCAATTACTTTATCTTTTCTCCAGTTAAAAATGCCATTCATATTGGCTGCTATACTTACTCTTTCACAGTCACAATATAGCCGTATTCTTTCTCCTCGGAAGACTTCACTTCAAGTTGTAAGCCTTGTCCCATATTATTCTGAGGCTTTTCATGGGAGTTTCCATCCTGCATTAAAGCATCCTTAATCCAGTAGCGGGTTTCATTCAGGTCTCTGGAGTCAGATTCACTGTTCTTTACAGCTGTCAGTTCCCTTGTGAAAGTCTCACTTTTCACATCTTCCACACCAGCATTTATTTCTTCTGAGGAAGAAGAGCCAGTGTCTTCAGATTTCTTGGTTTCTGTATTAGTAGATTTTTCAGGTGTAAGGTCTTCAGGTATATTTTCAGGTAATGCATTCTCATTCAAGAAGTTATCTTGTCTTGAAGTATTCTATAAATATTATTTAAAAATAGTATTATTATTTTTAAAACTAAACACAGGAATGGTATACTGAACTAAAGCTGGATATAATCTTTCAAACTCTTATTGATATGGTGAAGTCTATTCAATACACGTCGCATGGTCGTATTTTAAATTTCTCAAAAATGGCTGAATATTGGACACAAAACTATAGCATATGGTTCAGAACTCATGAGGAATATTGCAAAAGTAATCTGGATTAAAATCCCAAATTTGCTGTTACCAGCTATGGTATGAGATGTAATGCCTGGAGCTTTAGAAGTACCTCTGATATTCAACAATTTGGAAGTAAAGTGTGAAAGTGAGGAATGACAGATCCCGTGAAAGGAGAAGAAATCTTGAATCCTCCCACAAACCTATGCCCTCAGAAGGAGAATGTCTACTTATCTGCTTCCGAAAACCAGAGAGATTATCTGAGCAAGGGTGCTTACATTCACCAAAATTTAGAATCAAGGGACAGGTAAAAGAAGGATGTTTTCAAGAACACCTCAATACTTAAAACCTACTAACCAAGGAAAAGCCTGAATTTGTCTGAACTTTGGGATCTGTTATGAATTCTGTCTATTTACCAATGAAAGAAAGGCAAAACAGGACTTGAATTTGCTTTTCTGAACTGAAAAAAAAATATTGGTTAAGTTTCAAATAAATGCTCATTAAATAAGTGCATCAGCAACCATATGCCTTCAATACTCAATGCTGGGGTACTGAATTATATGCACAGAAGACACAAAACAGGTCTTATATTTCAGAAGTATGGTTTTGACCTTCACTGCATATGAACCTGACATTCTGAGATGGAATATTTGTTTTGTTAAAATACTGGTACTCTACCTCTTTATCAGTTCTTGCAGTGGCTTCATGTACTCCATTGTCTGTAGGACATGAAAAGCACAAATACATAGTTATGAAAGGAAAGCACTATATATGAAACAAACATTGCTTATAGGCTGCTTTGTAGTGGTGGCCTTTTCATGCAGTTTAAACATTAAGACATCAAAGCTGAAAGGGCAGAGTAAAGAGCACTGCATAATTCAGTATTGTTGATCTAACCCCACTTTGATAGCAAATTAATACAAGATCAATAGACTGAGTACTTCAAGAGCCAATGTAATAGTGTTATTTTGCTAATTAAGTGTCCAGTCTTCATATCAGTTTATCAATATCTAAGAAAAAGAAACAATAAGATAGCTCTAGCTATCTGATTGGACATTTATATTAAAGAAAAAGGAAACATATACATCCCTCATACTGATTTTGGTAGAAAAAGATGACTTATTTTAATAGGTATCATCTAGCAGTATTATGTTGCAGCTTAACTACTGTTAGCTGATGATACACAGTCACATCATTAACCTCAGTTAAATAATACTGGCTTTGATTTATGAACTGAGTCTTATTCATCTTTTGCAGTATGATTCAGGACAAACCCTCAAGACTGATCATTTTAATCTAAAAAAAAAACAAAAAAACTGGCAATCAAAATAACCAGAATATTCCTAATTAGTAAAGGTTTCAGTATATCACCAAGAAAAAAGAAAGCAAGTAAAATTCACTGTTTATGATGTATAGCGCATATTTTTGGTGTCCTAGATATCGTAAGATTCCTAAAATACAAAATGGGTGAGTGGTAACATGTCCCATTGTTGTATCAACTTATTAATGGCAATTACTGTAGCTCCTGAACCTGCATCATCAGGAAAATGCATGTCCAGACATAAACAAATAACCACAATAATTCTTCTATTTCCTTAAGCAGGAAAGGGAATGAGCAGTTTTCTACTTACACCTAAGATTTTGTACTGCAAGTAATTGTGGTACATTAAAGAATGACTATCGGTAAAACATATTTTTCCCCCACATATTTCAAAACACATTCTTGGAATATAATATTTTTTCATTATCATTTGTTTAAAACTCATTTTCAAGAAAGGGAAATTAAGAGCACACAGCATAAAGCAATTTGTATTTCAATATAAGTGGGTGTGTAGGTTTATTTTGTTTGTGAAGCTTGACAACCAAGGGTTCACAAACAGATGCATTTTCATAAATAAAGTATCTGAAATAAAAAGAAAACAACAAAGCTAAAACTCTGCAGCCTTTGGGAGGAAATAGAGAAACTTCCCTTCAAGTCTTCTCTAAAGCTTATTTTTAAAAGTCTAGCACTAATGTGAAACACTGAAGGAAAATTAGGGTAGCTATCTTTTGCTGTACTTAATTCTTAGAATCAATACCTGGTATATTAACACTGTTTTCCACTAATCCAGTCTGAACCTCTGCCCTTCTTTGAGCATCTCCTGTCTTCATTTGTGCTTCCGTTTTGTCGTCTTTAGTATTTCCAGCACCCTCTTCTGTTTCTTCCTGAATGCCAACGGTTTGAATTGCATTGGCAATAGTATCAGCAATCTCATCCAGTTCTGTTGAGCTGAGATTCTCCACATTTACTTGGTGTTTCTCTAGGTCCTTCAAGACATCTTTAATAAGTGTCTCTGGATCACAAAACAAGATAAATACAAAATTTAGCTGCATATATGAAGCATTCATGCTTGCATCAGTAAACATCTTTCATTTTTCCTAAAATACATCTTTTCCTCCAAGAAGAGCATCTGTTTTCCAAAGGAGTGCATACACATTCATGCTGCCATCTTTACAGAAAACAAGGTATTATAAATGGATGCTAGAGTTTATGATAAGGTGAATACATGACAGGCAATGGCAGGTGTATGCCACTTCAACCCAGCAAGCTGTCCTAAAGAGAGGGGTATAAAATTGTCACTTTTTCTTTGAAAGAGCAGCACTGTTTCCTAGTCTAAACTGACTCAAAATACTGAAGACAAGTGTTAAGGTAGCTTAACTTTTTTTAGCTACAATAAGACTGCAAACACCACTACCGTTTATTAGAGATCAAGTTTCTTCGGTCATTTGCTTTTTGCAAGGTAAATAGCTATATAGAATTTTGAGGGGAAAGAAAAGTCAGATATGTAATCTTTCAAGCAAAAAGCTCCTCTTCAATTAGAAGTGGATATGGATAAATGTCCATTACATACATGGGTATGTAATGGACAAACCTTCTAAATTGTATTGATTTTTCTTAGAAAATATGTATCTTGTCAAAAATGAACTTTACTGTTTTGGTTTGTCAGCTATGAGTGTTTTACCAGTAACAATGAAGAAAGAAATGTTAAGATGACATTCCAGGACAGGAAAAGCAAATGGACTTACATTTAGTGGGAGAAAAAAAACCCAAACCAACAAACAAAAAAACAGCAAACCACAACAAAACCCAAAACAACCTTGATGTGAGAAAAGTTTTGAAGATAAGGAAATTCAAGGACAATGGATATTAAAGGTGAGTTAGAAGATGTACATAACAGCTCTTCAGGGAAGTTAATTTTCTGACTGCCTATGTTGAATATATCCTTCAGTACCATTTTGTATAATTCTCCAAAACTCAGCCTGAGGTCCCATGGAGTATGAGACACTAAATGCAGGGCTTACTCTAGTATACCCAAACCATTTTCAGTCATGCCTCTGTTCTGCTTATTCATACCGACAGGAATTTAGCATACATATGCATGCAAGCAAGAAAACTCTTTCATATAGGTAGTATTGTGTAAGAAGAGGAAGATACGGACTGCTTTTAAACCTCTGTTGAATGTATTAATTTATATATAAGCAGTTTGAAGGCAACATTCGACCTATTTTTTTATAGTAACATTCTTTCTGTTAATCCTTGTGGTTTGACATACTCATCATCTGTAAACAAGATTTTGGAACCATGTTGTCAGCTTTCAGGCTTACATAAAAGTGAATTAAAAAGTAGGTGTGCAAAGAGGAAAACACTACCAGAAAAAGGGCTAAAGAGGAGGTTTGCTTTTCACAGGAAAGGAGGAAGAACTAGAGACTAGCAAAGGAGAACAAGTAGATAGAGACTTTTCTGCTCTGAGGAAGAAGCAGCAGAACACCTGTGATTTTGCAGGGAGACAAGAATAAAGGATACTTGTCATTGGGGAAAAAGAGGCTAAGACCTTGGACATGTCTGGCAGTTTTTGGACCCCAGAGTTTTAGCTGCAGAGGTTAGAGCCTGCAGCTGACCATCAGCTTCTCAATGCCATCTCAAAGCAGAGATTAATTTCCTCCAACTCAACCCATAAGTCACCAACTAATGCTATTTTCCCTAAACTAATTAGCCAGTATAAACCAAGATAATTTAAGCAGTTTAAATAGTAGGTTTACTGTGAGTCAAAGAATTTTGGCACTTGAGAAGGTGGTTCTTTGATGCACTTTCCTTTCAGGCTAAACAGATACATCTTTCCAATAATCCATCATATAGATATTACAAAATTCTACCAATTTCATTATAAAATTCAGCTAAGGTCATATGCTGTGAACTTTCAAAATTTACTTAAAAAAGCATACTTGTAAACACACTTAAGTGAAACTATCAATAAAAAGATAGGTTAAATCTATAATGCTGCTCTAAACTGTGGCAGACAACAAAGATTATAGTATCATATTGAAATAACAGAGTGCTTTGTACAGGAAAGCAAGTGTTCAGTGATTAGAATCGAAGATTTAATTTTACAATTTATGCCAAACTCTCTGGGCCAAGATATTTGGAGGCAGCAAAATTAGGACTAAAGTTTAAAGAAATTGAGTAATGTTTCACAGGAAACTCTGAATACTTTACTTTCCACATTTCATTGTACTGTATCCATCTCCTGTTATGAATCTAATAATATAGTAAAAACATAATGACCACGTTTTTGTTTGTGAACATAATCTATAAGAGCAAATTGATCCAAACTGCAGTAAAAGTTTCACTAGACTTGATCAAACTGAGTTCAATAAATGTTTTCAAGAAGTGAAACTGCTACCTGGAAGATGGCCATTTGGAGATGTTAGATAGAGCAGCAATGTGGTAAATTAAGCAGTTGGAAATGCCAGCATTGCCAGATTACCACAGAAGCCTTGCATCTGCTTGCCTATCTTATCTGTTCTTATGTTTTACAGGACTATTAGACAATAAACTGACAGAAAATCCTAAATTATTGAATCAGAGCTAATAAAATCAGAAAAGAAAAGAGAAAATGCCAGTTCCAAATCAAAACTAAAACTTTTCAACTAAGACATCAATATTTGAAGACAAATCTTGAAAGATAATTCTATTTCAGGACATATATAATTCAAGAGCTATTAATGCAGCATTACTAGATTTTGTTTATTTTGGTTATTTCATAGCCAGCTGCCAAGACCAACCACTGAGCTATTCAACAACATGCAGTCAATATAGTCTTGTCATTTCCACTCTGTTTCATTTTTTCCTAACCAACTTTTCTCTGTACCTATTATCTTAGCCAAGTCGTACCTTTCTAGTCCACTTCACAGTCAATAACAAAGCAGTCTCAATCTCTAATAAAATGGAAAGGGGGAGCAGGGCAGGGAACCACATGAGAAAATGAATAGCCACAGGCCATCCATTCTGTATCAAACCTACGGAGGAGCCTTCTGCTCCTCTGATGCTGCTATTCCTGCCCTTGTTAATGCCACTGGGCAAAGTTCATCAAACAATCTCCTAAATACTTACGTCAGTGTGAATAAAACTCAGGCATTACATGCTACCTTTACTGGCTAAGGTTGAAGTGGCTCAGATGGACTTAGATTGGCAACATAAGGGCGACTTTTTTTTTAGCCCAGTGGGCCCATGACACCTCAGGCCATTACGGCAGAAATGCCACATACAAATGGGCTTGTGATCAAGGAGTGGACTTAACAGTGGACACTATGATCCAGGTTGTTCATGAATGTGAAATGTGCTGCAATTTATCAAGCCAAGCGGTTAAAGCCTCTTTGGTATGGAGGATGATGGCTGAAGTACAAGTATGGGGAGGCCTGGCAGGTTGACTATATCACACTCCCACCGACCTGCCAAGGCAAGTGCTATGTGCTTACCATGGTGGAAGCAACCACCGGATGGCTGGAAACATACGCTGTGCCCCACGCCACTGCCCAGAACACTATCCTGGGCCTTGAGAAACGAGTCTTGTGGCGACACGGCACCCCAGAGAGAATTGAGTCAGACAATGGAACTCATTTCCGAAACAACCTTATAGACACTTGGGCCAAAGAGCATGGCATTGAGTGGGTCTATCACATCCCCTACCATGCACCAGCCTCTGGGAAAATCGAACGGTACAATGGGCTGTTAAAAACTACGCTGAGAGCAATGGGTGGTGGGACTTTCAAACACTGGGATACACATTTACCAAAAGCCGCCTGGTTGGTCAACACGAGGTGATTTGCCAACAGGGCTGGCCCAGCCCAATCAGAACTTTTATGTACTGTAGAGGGAGATGAAGTCCCTGTGGTGCACATAAAGAATTTCTTCATTAGGGACTGTAGTGATAGGACAAGGGGAAATGAGTTTAAACTTGAACAGGGGAAGTTCAGGTTAGATATAAGGAAGAAGTTCTTTACTGTGAGGGTGGTGAGGCACTGGGATGGGTTGCCCAAAGAAGTTGTGAATGCTCCAGCCCTGGCAGTGTTCAAGGCCAAGTTGGACAGAGTCTTGGGTGATATGGTCTAGGGTGAGGCACCCCTGTAGATGGCAGGAGAGTTGGAACTAGATGAAATTAAGGTCCTTTCCAACCTAACCATTCTATGATTCTATGAGGAACATCATGTTTTCAGTATACTAGGAGGAACTGTTAGCAAAATGGTTGTAACAGCCTGGTGAAATGGAGGTCCACATAAAGAGTCTTGCTAACTTCATGGGGTCACTAATATAATGTTAATAAATGTCCATGCTAAATATGGATGTTTCCACTTCTTGTTATGGCACTTGTCCATGTTTCTATACTATTTGCATATTATTGGATAAGGCTGATACACAAATAAGTATCAGTGCATCTATTTACAAACACCTTTGGGTAATTTAAGGAAATAACAATGAATTTATTAAAATCAGAAAATATTGTTGCAGAAAGACCAAATAGCAGATGGACACTGTAATGGCACATGACTTCAGCAGCACATATACTTGCACTTTATACTCCCCCACTGACCCCTTCTAAATAGAATCAGGAATGCTCAGTAACATTTCAAAGGGCTTGGACGGCAAATCAGATTTCTCCCTTAGCTCCAGCTTCCAAACTGAAGAAGTCAAGTTGCTTTTCGCAGTTGGCTTGGAACCATGATGACAGTAAATGCATGTATATGTTAGATGATATATCTTTCGATACCAGCTTCACCAGTAGAATTCCCTAGTAGGTAACAATAGCAACTTAGCAAGGGAAAACAGCTTTCTATTATACAGGATATAAATCAAGTTCCATACTCCATTGACACAACTGCCAAAGCCAGCTTGCCTGACAGCCAAATGGTATGGCAGCAGTAGCTTTGCTAGCAGTTCCACAGGGTGCTATGTCTTCTTCTACCATACCACCCTATTGACCATATATTAGCTGTACTCCATAGCTGAACACCATACAGATTAATGACCACAGCTTTGCAAGACAAAAGATGTACAAAAATACCTTTGCACTATAAACATGTAAGTTTGTTATTTTTTGGAAAAAAATCCCAACAACCTGAATTACTGATTTTGTGACCTTTCCAAAGTAACAGAGAAATGTATTCTGCAATAGTTAATATACCAACAATGAGTAGACTGGAACAAATCACTTAAAACTAAGCCAAATTCTAAATACAGCTGGTGCAGAAGACAGATTAACGATTCCAGTGCTGCATAGTGACTACAAAGGCAGTACCCACGCACATCATGCTACTCTTACAGGCAATGGTTTCCAAATCTGATAGAAAAATAGCTTCGCACTTCCTTCTCTTGTATTTCTCCCTCAGGGTGCCTTGTTAGCTAATTTACCTGCCACTGTTTTGCAGCAATTCTCAGTGCTAATCTGCTTAGTACCTTCTGGATTGTTCTCCCAGTCACGTTCCTTTGTTTGCAGAGAACTGAGCTTGTGAGACTGCACCCCGTGCTTTCTAGATTTTCAACAGTTCTGTGGTTTAGAGAGTGCATGAAAGAAACAATCCTCAAGCATATAAAAATCCTGAAGCACCAGAGAGGTTGAAGAAAGATTAAAAGCAGAAAGAGATGGTACAGTCAGCCTGGCAAATCTGAATCCAAACCATCGTCATTTCAATGGACAGCATTTGAAACACTAAATATGCTGGGGTCTGTCCTCACTACTTCCTTATGAGACTATTAAGTAGCTCAAAAATAGAATGGAAACCATATTATTTCCTACTCAAACAATTCATAATCTTATGTCTATGCAACATTTAAAAGCTAATGCAACGGAAGAAGTTCCTATAGGGCATATTATGTATGTTGAAGTCAAAGTAGCACAACCCAATGAATTGTGAAACATGTTATTCCCTCTAAGTGTTAAGCATTTTTTTCCCCGGTTAGCTCCTACCAGGAAAGGTGAAGTGGAACAGCTGGAGGATAATGAAACCAGCATGTGCCTAGTTTGTTTTGAGTCTAGCAACAAAACTGTCTAAACTGTGCAAGAGGCTCACAGTGCCACCTGGATCTGATTTTACATTATAGCTCGTTCCTTGAAACCTATTATCTCTGGGCACCATACCAAGAATGCTTTCACTTCTGATCATCCTTTAGATTGCAAGCATTATCTTTCCTCTGCTGCGACTTTGACGTTTCTGTGTGTTCTCAGATTTTTTAAAAAGAAAAAAACAAAAAAAAACACCCCAAAAACCAAAAACAACCCCAAAACAGCAACAACAACAAAAAAAAAAAAACAACCCACAAAACAAACAACAACAAAACAAATAAAAGAACATTAAACTTTATGGATGGTATTAACTACAGAAGGGATTCAAAGGAACACGTCACCAAAATCCATTGGGAGAGTGGTGACTACACTGTAACAGATGTAACTGCTTGGCAATGGCTGAGGATCCATTATTTCATTTTCAGGCATTCTAAACTACTGGAATAACATCAACAGATTAGTTTAAAGAAACAAAGTGGAAAAGAGTTATTTTCTAAAATCAATGTGATCCCCAGCCATAATGTGAAGACCCATCTTGTCTTACAAAGCGTTTAAACTGTATAACAGCATCCCATGAGATGTAACACTTCATCTTAACTTAAGTATTTATGGAATCACAGAATGGTTTGGGTTCGAAAGGACCTTAAGATCATCTAGTTCCAACCCCCCTGCCTAAGCAGGGACAACTCGCACTAAACCATGTCACCCAATGCTCTGTCCAACCTGGCCTTGAACACCGCCCACAATGGAGCATTCACAACTTCCTTGGGCACCTCATGCCAGTGCCTCACCACCAGTAAAGAACTTCTTCCTTATATCTAACCTAAACTTCCCCTGTTTAAGTTTGAACCCACTACCCCTTGTCCTACCACTACAGTCCCTAATGAAAAGTCCCTCCACAGAATCCTATAGGCACCCTTCAGATATTGGAAGGCTGCTATGAGGTCTCCACGCAGCCTTCTCTTCTCCAGGCTAAACAGCCCCAACTTTCTCAGCCTTTCTTCATAAGTTTGATGCTCCAGCCCTCTTATCATCCTCATCAAACTATCACACACAAAAGACATCAGGATGTGGTCACTGTTAAACAGCATTAGCAAAAAAAAAAAAGCTGAAAATCCAGCAAATGCATTGTTTTCTATAAAATGTCCAGCCAAAACTAGATGTAACCCCACCTTCTTTTATTTTTCTGTGTCCACCTATCCACATAACTCATGAACTCCTCCCATCTCTGTGTTCTGCACCAGAATTTATCTCGATGTTAATTTCTATGCCTAATTTTGAATTTTACATATGGTCCTTGAATTTCTAGTTAAATCCAGAGAAACTGAAAAAAAACCCCGGCATTTCTATATTGCCTATATATAGTGAGGGATGCATGCATAAAAACAGATTTGATAGCAAAGATACACCCATAATCATGTGTTGTTTGTAGAATGCTTAAAAATATAACAAGTTATATAAATGCTACATCTTACTGAGTGCCATATATTTGTGTGCATATGGAAGGTGGGTTGAAGAATGTGGGTAGACGTTTGCAGGGAAAGAGGAGGTTGAGCATGGAAAGAGTAGTTAGACTGGTGAACATTATTAGTGTATTATGGTAGATATAAATATCACAATAGTAGGAGATATATCAGAATGTCTAATTTTACTTCCCCACCCCCCCAAAAAAAGCTCAGTAAACATAAGGGAAAGTTTAGAAAAGTTAAAATAAGAAAATATCAACTTTACCATCCACTACACTCAAAGGGTCCTTTGGATTGTCCATGGAAGCAGATTTGTGATTCAGCATCTCAGGGCTTGGCCCCAGCACTCCAGATGCAGGTCTTGGCTGAATCAGTTTCTTCATTTTAAGATCCTCTGCTTTTCCTTTGGCAAAAGTTCCATCAAAAGGACTGACGTGCGAAGGGTAGAATTTATCAGCATAAATCTGAGAGCCTTTAGTCCTGCTGTGAGAGCTTTTGTCATTGCTTTGTGCTGACAAGTTCTGAGTGATATATGTGTGCAGCGCAGCCATCAGAGTTTTTTGGTCAAGCTCCATTTCCGAGTCTGGCGAGAACTTGTCTGGCTGATGTGGGTTGGAGGCCCTCCCACGGAGACTGTCAGCATGTTGTTGATGGGATGTTGATGCATGGGACAAAGGAGTTGCTCTTTCTTTGGGTTTTTGCATCATGTAGTACCTGATAGGATCATTATAGATGTAGCTCTAGAGAGAAGATAAGGTGGAAAAAAGGACTGGGTCATTATGGCTTTGTAATGATTATTGTTATGCAGGAATAACAGTCATAATCCTTATTGTTTTACCAACCAGGAAACCAATAACTAGAATCTATAATGTGCATGTAGATCACAAACTGCAAACTGGAAAATTTGCTTTAAAGAGACAATTTTGTACAAATTTTGTAAAACTGTTTATTAAATTATTAGAAAGCAAGAGAAAGAGATGAGAAAGAGACTGATACAACTCAAACTTGATGTTAACTATATCTGCACTATTTCTATTCAGTTGGACAAAGAAAAATTTAGTAACGCCACTTTCCCTTTGTTTTATACTAGACTGGTGAGAATAACTTTTTTTTCAGGGTACTTACCAAAAACTAAGAACTCAAATCAACAAAGTCATTTTTATTTATTTTATTCATGGACAGTAATTTTGCTCTCCATATGAACAAATCTATTCTGATAAGAGGCAGTTGATTTTACAACATGTATCTGTAACTCCTGCTTTCCAAGAGGGTTATCCTCCCCCTGAGAAATGACTGAAGAGGTCCATTCCACAATTTATAGATTCAATCCTTATGCAACTTTATTAAAATAAAAATAAAACCAAACCAAAACAAACAAAAAAACCCAAACAATCTCGCTTGTGATCCACCAACACAAAGCTTTTGACTTCTGCAGGTGGTCTTTAACATAGAAACATGTTTTGTTAATGTCAAGAAGTAGGGCTAGAGGAAGAGAGTGTCAAAGAATATAGAGCTAGAGATCAAGCATTTTTGCGTATGAAATATTTTAATATCCCCTGGGAACTGTATCAAACTACAGCAATGTAGCTCCGGTTCAGTGCTCCAGCTGCAGGGTATGCACTGCTCTGATCAACACCTAGAGGGAAGCCAGTTGTCAAGATACAAGTTGAATGCTGTTTACATACTTAATAACAAATCCTAGATGTGAAAAACTGCTAGTCATATGTATTTCTCTCTCAATTTCAACAGCTCTTTTTATGGAGAAATTAAGTCTCTAATGATACTCCCAAGAAGAAACTGCAGAGGATGGCATAAAGCAGTCCCAGACACACCAAGTAGTTTATGGAGAATTCACATAAACTGCCATCTGCCTTTCTTACCCCTGTACTCTCTACCCTGCCACATTTCGGAGGACATTCTGGGCACAAGAAAGCTGGAAAGGGACTTTTTATAAGAGCAAGTAGTGATAGGACAAGGGGGAATGGCTTTAAGCTGGAAAAGGGTAGATATAAATTAGCTATTAGGAAAAAATTCTTTACTCTGAGGGTGGTGAAACATTAGAACAGGTTGGCTAGAGAAGTTGTGGCTGCCCCATCCCTGTAAGTGTTCAAGGCCAGGTTGGACAGGACTTTGAGCAAACTGGTGTAGTGGAAAGTGTCCCTGCACATAGAAGTGGGGGTTGGAACTAGGTGATCTTTATCTATCTTTGAGAAACTCAGTGTGATCTGGGAGTGTGTGCTTGCAGCTCATAAAGCCAACCATATGCTGAACTGGGTCAAAAGGAGCGTGTCCAACAAGTTGAGGGAGGTGATTCTCCCCCTCTACTCCCCTCTCAGGACACCCCACATGGACCTGCTTGAGGAAGTCCAAAGGAGGGCCACAGATGATCCAAGGGCTAATGCACCTCTCCTGTGAAGACAGGCTGAGACAGTTGGGGTTGTTCAGCCTGGGAAAGAGAAGGCTCAGGGGAGACACTATAACAGTCTTCCAGTACCTGAAGGTGGCCTACGAGAAGCTGGAAAGGGACTTCTTTAAAAAGGCATGCAGTGATAGGAGAAGGGCTAATAGCTTTAAACTGACAGAGGGCAGATAGATTAGGTATCAGGAAGAAATTCTTTATATGAGGGTGGTGAGACACTGGAAGAGGTTGCCCAGAGAAGCTGCATATGTCCCATCCCTGGAAGTGTTCAAGGTCAGATTGGATGAGGCTTTGAGCAACCTGGTCTAGTAGCAGGTGTCCAGGAGCATTGGAACTAGGTGATCTTTAAGGTCCCTTCCAACCCAAACCATCCTATGATTCTATGACTAGGGAAGGAAGAAACATGTCAGGGAAGATGACATTCCCCATTCAGCCATGGAAAGACATTAAGTCAGCTCAATCCAGCTTGTGTAACTGTACCCTAATTTGGATCTCTGTCCTATATGCAGCTGCCTTTTTTGCCTCTAAAGCTTTACTAACAAATCAAGTCTTAGGGTGAGCAAAACTGCTAGACACTCTCACACAGCTTCTGAAAGATTAGGGTCAGAAGATGTGGCTGGCTTTTGATTAGCTATTTAACAAGTCCAAATATCCTTTAACATTAGCAGATCTGTGATTTCATGCTCTTGCAGACAACAAGGACATCAAGAAAGAACACACAACAAAAAGCACCAAATGATTGTAAGCAAATTGGATATAAGTAAGCGCCAGCCCTGGGCTCAGAGCTGCACCTCTATCAGGAAGGGGCAATCTCTCAGCAGCTTGACAGGTCACACTTCAGGCAAGTAAAGGATGAAATATTAGTTTTAATAGAAGTACAGCACTAACAGCTCAGCTGTCTTCACAGTGCACTCCCATACCAGTCCATCTGATGTAGCTTACTCCAACTTAATTAAAGGGGTGTCACAGCTGTGTGGCAATCCTCAAATTGGAGGTGAAAAAATCCCTTTCCTTACTGCCCATATCTCAAACAAAACATAGCACCAAAAGTATCTATTGCCAACTGAAATATACAAGGTGAAATCCACGTAAAATTGCAGCATGGATAAATGCAACCCTAGACTATGGGTTTGTCTAAGTGGCATGGGAAAAAAAATCTTTTTACAGAAAAAGATAGGAGAAAAATATATGTAGTTTAGAATCCAGTGACAATTTACATTTTACGTTATTAGTAACAATTGCAGAGTACTGTGATAATCTTATTTGAAGTGTTTTTGCAATCTAACCTCCTGAACATGGAAACTTCTGGTCTGACGTACTTCAAAGTTAAATAGCATAATCCATGGTCAGTGAAAAGAAGACTCCGTAAAATCCCATGTTGGTTCTTTCAGACAAGCTGCTAACATTATAGAGAAGCAGAGAGAAACAGGGAGCAGGAAAATTTTAAAAAGAAAATGAGTTTCAGCATTGATTAAAGTGGATTTATATAAAATTCTGCCAGTAATAGCAAAAAACTAAAAAACAAAACAAAAACAAAAAAAAAACCAAACAAACAATAAATGAATTGTGCGGAACTAAGAAGGAATACTCCAGTTACCACGCCGATGGTTTATACTGAATAGGGTTAGAACAGAAGTCCCTGTTACTATCAGGAACAAATTATTTTAATAGGTCAGATACTGTTCAATTATCTCACGTCACTTACAGAACATCTTTAAGAAGTACTCTGAATTGCTAAAAAAACTCGGTTAAAAGAAAAAAAATAATCTTATTCTCCATCTGCACAGAATTTTCCTCTCCTTCACCACCTTTCAAATAACCTATCTCAATAATTCACACATTATCAAAAAACCCCACTCACTAACCTTTCTGAAGATAGAATTGTTAGGGGAATGTCTTGTATGGTTTAGGTATGTAAGTAACTGACATTTTCTGCATGAAAGTTCACAGAAGGGCATATTAAATTACACCATGCAGAAGCACTGTGCAATAGTCTATGGACCACACATTTTCTTAAAAAAAAAAAAAAAGGGGGGGGGCAGGACAGGATTAGATACATACAACCCAAGGTACAGATAAATACTGTTCAATATATCCACTAAGGGCAGATTGATTTGAATGTTTCACCCAAGTGCAAAAGAATGAAATTAAATTATGAAGAAATACCGCCTTTCTTGAGGATACATTATCTAAATCTTGAAGGCATATAGAGATAACCAAAAATACCTTAGGAACACATAAAGAAGGAATCTTCCTCCCTCAATTTAATTTGACTTTTTTCTGTTTGATGCATTTTCAGATATTAATTCATTTGCTACCTCCTGAGTTTGGTTGAACCATGGTTCCACCATAGTACTTAATTTACTGTGCCTATTTGAGATAGTGGCAACATGCTCTTTGAAATTAGAAAATAAAACCACAACAAACACTGGAACCAGGCCCTCCCTCACCAATGGTGGGATGAAAGAAGAGTTTGCAAATGCTACCAAAAATGAAATGATCTCATACTTTAACTCACTGTGTGGAGTGAAAGAAGTTTAGCTTCTTCTACCAGAAGCATTCTAGATACTTTGCAACCCACACATGCTTGCCTCATGCAAACTCACTACGTAGGAAATACACATACTCATGTGAACCCCTAACTAAACAGGAACACAGGTGGCACTGCCTGACTGTTAGATCAAAGTGTGGGCTGTAAATTTGTCACCTCAATTTACTTTTACTTTGAGAGAAATCCAGCCAACATTGAAACTTGTGGGCCTAAGCGGTGTCATGGAGTAAATTACAGTGCAAAAATCCCTAGAATGAAGCTGAGGAGCAGTACATCTGTGTCCTTAGAGCATCACAGCTGAAGTAGCCATTTCTATGCTAACAAAGCCTTCATTCTTTCAGCTGCTGTTCCCATACAGTGCTGCACTGCCAGGAGGATAACTTAGCAGGCTTCCAGCTATGTTCAAACTAGCTGAAAGCGGGGAACTCAGCTTTACAAGCCTCTGTGTAACAATGTTACACACTCTGCATCAAACTCAGTGTTAGGCTCATCTGAAAACAATAGGTAAAGCCAATGAAAGAATTAAATTTTCTGAGCAACAGCAGAGTAAAAGCCTTCTCTACCTTTTCATTTACTACAGAAAGTGGTATTATAGCATGCAAGAAAACATTGTACAAAAAACCCAAGAACTTAGAAGACTAATTCAGAATCCAGAAACTGGTAAAAAGGCCAAACCAGTGCCTCCTGCAGCGATGGGATAGCATGAGACCATGGTCTTTTGACAGATTCATGGGCTTAAGGCAACAGGCACTGTTACAGTCATCTCATCTGACCTACTATTTCACTAATAATTTTCTGTAACTATCTCCTATTTTGTTTCTGAGAATTACAACAGCTTTGAAACCATTTAAGAACTACATCAGAGAAGTAAAGATGGCAAAGATTGTTAATTAACACCCTGTAGTTTGAGTGTCAAAAGCTTGATCAAGCAAAAGGGGTCCTCAAAGTCTCCTTTGATCAAAACTAGTGATCAATTTGCTTCTTAATTCTGGTTGTGAAACTGCAGCATAACAGGATTGTCTGGAGTCTGACTGTATACCATCCAATAATCTATTGCTGTAATTTCAGCTGACAGAGATTTGATTGTAAGCAGCATATTCTGCCACTCTTAAACAAAATAACTCTCCAAAACAAAAAAGAGAGAGGATAAATACATTGGCTTCTTTCATGTACTTGAGAAATTCGCTTTTAAGTCTCAATGTTCCCAGTCATTCTTGATCTCTTTTGGGATGATCTTAGCTGCATGCCTGCCCTTCAACCTTCTCCAACAGATTCTCTACATGAATAATTTTTATTATTAGCTGCCATTAGTCTTACTGCCGAGGAACTCACTGGCTTTAGTCTTGATAACTAACTGGATCATCTTTCCTCAGCATTCATCGTTAGCTCATCATAAACAAAAAATGTTAGTTTCACACGTCAGGTTACATGATCCAGTAACTTGGCTCCTGCCCCAGCTCCTCTTCAGATCATCACAGCAAGCCATCAACATGAGGTTCAGGAGTGTCACCCACCAGACAGGTCAATGGGAGCAGCTCTCTGGACCACCCTGCAGACTAGAGGGGTTAGTGCTTACGGGGGTGTCAGACTCTTTACAGGATGCCAAGAAGGGCATCTTGTCATGGTACAAGGCATATTATGGGATATTTAGAGAAAGGAACAGAGAGAAAGGATCAAGGTGGACTGGGAAACATCTGTGGTAAAACAGCAGGAAAAGGGAGTAAAGGGCACCAACAACATGTAAGCAGACTGGCCAGTATAGTTGTCTGAACATGCCTTGTGTTTGATCACCAGTCTGTCCTGTCTTCTCAATCAACTCCATTTCCAACTATTCTTCTGGATAAAAAGCTCTATTGTCTGTGTGTGTGTGTGTGTATATGGTTTTCTGAGCATCAATAACCAGAGTCGGACCATGGGTCCTGGGGTGTCTATTGGCAGTACCTTGGCTGTACCTGCTCCACCTGGCTATTGGCTACACGTAGGGATATAGACTTGAGGCAGCTTTATCTCTGCCAGCTACTGTGTTCAGAAGCTCCTCAACAATACCAACAGGAACCAAAAAGTGACAGTCAACCTCCAGCGGAAGGCAGAAATTGTGCAGCCTGGTGATCAGTGCCGGTAGATACACCAGTGTGTTTCAGCTTCCCTTGTCTGAGAACAGTTTGCTCATATGTCAATAAGTCTGTTACTTAAGGTTTCAGTGAATGATGTTTAAACACATTTTCTGTAGGCATATGCTAGTATATTGAGCTACCTCATTATCTAAAGATGATTTACACAGAAACATGAAGATCTTCATCTGCCAAAAGTCGAGCACATTAGCACCAATTCAATATATTTATAACTCTAACATATGAATTTAGAGAGCATTTTTACCCAAAGAAATGCAAGCGAATAGAGATCTGCAGGATCCATGTCTACAACATTGCTTTACAACCCCATTGAAAGCAATCAACCATTTGCTGGACAAGTGCTTGAGGTGAGGATTTTTCCCCTCATAAAAAATATTTATTGTTGCACTGTCCTGAAATGTTTACACCAGCACACTCACACAGAGATTAGATAAGTTTCAATTTTTGTGAACTCTATCCTCTCATTTGATGAATTTGATGCAAAAAATAAATATGGAATACATTTTAAAGTTCGTAGCAGCTCATCTTTTATTTACTGAGCCCATTGTAATGAATACAGTGAGTAAATATTTGGAAGACAAATAGCAAGCTTGCAGAAGAAATAACAGAAACAAAACCTCCCAACTTGTGGTATTTGGCAAAAAGAAGTTGATTTTGAAGGGGTGGGGAGAGATCTGAAAGAGAAGCAAATCTCATTGTCCAGTCAGTAATTGAGATTTTAAAACTATCAATCTGTGTTTCATCTGGGTATTACTAGAAATTAATTAACTCCAGATTTGACACACATCATTTATAATGTCATCTGTACAGTGCTTTTATCTTCAGATCATTGTAAAAATAATTAATCTTTACAAGATAGCTGTGTGATAAGGGAAATCATGATTTCTATGTTAGACATTGAAATTCTGTCAGTATATCGCACATAAACCGATAAGTTCTAGCTAAACGTAGGTGTTAGATTTAAGACTTGAAGAGCACAATAGTGGCAATAGAATCTTCACCTGATCTATTATTAACTCAAAAATATAATCACAGGTCACATTTGATCACCAGACTGTGTATTTATGCTGCAAACAACTTGACTGTAATTTTACTAGGCTTTGTAGCCATGATTCGGTTAGATCTTCAACTGTATAGTACCAGTCCTCCCAATAAAAATTGCTATCTACATGCAGGATGGCCAACAGGATAGAATTCACAATGTCTTATTTATCTATTTAAATTAGAATAGGTGTATAACAACTAGGAAATTCCTTTTTTCTCTCCACTGATCTTAAATTGAGTTTAGGCTGACTTGCACCAATACATACATCTGTATTTGGTCAAATGAATTCTATTCGAGTACTTATGAGATTTTGGTTGTTTGTAGGGTTTAACAATTGTTTTGGTTTGGTTTGTTTCTTAAGAGACATTTAATGTTTCTCTCTTACTGGAAAAGGCCATGCATGGGAGAATGATCCAAAAGATTTAATATTTTTCCAGGATTTGAGTCTACGCTTTTAGTCTACACTCTACCAAAAAATTATTCCACACCCTCAGAAAAGCTATCTAATCTGTCTGTGAATCAGGGCTATTAGTTCTTCCCTACTATGTAATGGCACTAGGTAAAAAACTATAGCAATGCTTGTGAGATGTTCAGATATCACTCTAATGGTTGTTGTATAGATATGCCGATAGACAGGCAATTCTGTAGCTTCAGGTTTATCAATTAGTCCTGATATTTTTATGTGTTTATGCACAAGGTGTGTTAAATTTTTCTTATACATAAAGCCACAGATATGAGATATTAAATTTCACATTTATATAGGCAGAGTTTAAATGCATACATTGCAGATAGGTTTTTGACTTTTCAGCAGTCAGCCATCAAATCAATTTCTGATGATCTTCATTCTTTACTGTATTTTAATCAGTGTTAGATAAATAAGGGTCCTGCTTTTTGAATTAAAGCTCCAGATTAAAATAAGCAATGACTGTGTAATTTCTTACTTGTTAAACACTGTAATTATTTGCAGATAAGTTCAGAGTACATCTTTGAGCACTTGTGCACTCAGATTTTCTAAAATAAATAATAATCCTTTCTAATAATTATCATACATTCTAGTTCTTTCAGGAGTTCAATTACAAGACATCAAAAAACTGATTTTTAGCACAGCAAAAACATGAGTACTCTTCCCTGAATCTGAAAGGGGACAATAGGTGGAAGGTTCCCTCTTGTACAAAGGACTAAAATAAAAGTTTTACCAAATGCCTTGCCTAACCTTTGTACCTTTCTATATTCCAGCAAAGTAACTCTACCACAACAGTTTTTATCTTCTCCCCTTTCAGCAGCACTGTACTGTTGATCTAACAACCAGCCATATGTCTCTGTCACTAACCAGGCACTTTATCTGGGTTGTTTTCCCTTAATGGTTCTCCAAAGACCTTTGTTAGCAACTTCTTTTGATATAAAGATTCTGTTTTTTCCTAAACTCTTTGCTTTAGAATTTGTAAGAATAGCTAAGACTTGGGGATTTCTTCAATCACAACCTTTATATACAAAGTCTACCCTGAAAATGAATGTAAGTAATTAAAACACAGAGAAACAAAAAATGGATTAAGATCCCTGACGGGTCTCAGATTTTCTCTCTCTACTACATACTAGGGCCTGAATGGCACACCAGCCTGAGGAAGACCTTAGCAGCAGGTAGGACCCAGGTCTGAAAACCTCAGAAGCCAAATCAAGGGGAGGGAGTAAGTGCAGTCACACAAATTTTCTAGCTATAAAACCTAAACCACAAAACAGAGACCCCTGCAACAAGAAACACAGCACTAACACAAGCGAAGATGGCAACTTCCTTATTCCTATAGCCTCTTCAGAAGGTTTCCCAGAGGAGGCAGTGAAGCATCCATCCCCAAAGTGGAGCTGGGAGATGAGAGAGGACATGAGCGTCCAGCCATGTGGTGTGGTAGATGTGATTCCTGTGTGCTATAGCCATGGTGTCTGAAATAAGCCCAGTGCAGCGCTATGTTACCAGAACAGTGCACTTTTGCTAGCCTGATGCATTTAAAAAGTCACAAATCAGGCTACCAGAAGGCAAGAGAATATGTTAAACTGCTAGCTAGTCCAAGAAAAAAGCCAAGCAATTTCAGGTGAGTTACTTTTTTATTTTCTTCTGTTTTGAGTACATTTGGATCACATTTCAAAACTTTGATCTTTCTGTGGTGACTAAAAAATTATTCTCTTGTAACTATCCGACTGCAGCCATTTGGATTTTTTTAGAAAACTACAAAATTATTTCTCACTGTCTTGGCTAAGGGCTGGTGAAAAGTAGACAACACGAATATTTGTTTCCATCCTGACCATTTTTGCTGCCTCTTTTTTGCTTTGGTGTAACAGTCACTATGAGCACAACTATTTTTCCCTTTTTCCACATCCTTTATTTGAAGATTTCTTCGAGGCTTCCTACATACCCCTGCTATGCTAATGTTCACACAGAGCTCACCAGCCCGGCTGCCATCAGCAGCAAAGCAAGCAAACTCTCCTTCTACAGCTTACTAGCGTTAGTATTCTCAGCGATGTGCTGTCCCTTTGAACCCAGCAAAACCCTGCCTCTTAGTTTCTGTAGGAATGTCAACAGCGTAGTGTTTCTTACAGGGGTTTGGTTTTGTTGGGATTGGTTTTTGTTTGGTTCTTTTTTTTATATTGTTGGGGTTTTTCACCTCTAGATTGTTCTAACTGGAGGGGAGAAGAGCTGGGGAATTCATGTGTGGTTTGAAGCCTCTGCATTTCTTGCCTCACTAGAGAAGATAAACCAAGCTATCTCATTATGCATATGTGCCTGGCTACATGTTATTGTCCATACTAAGTTCAGGTTTGGCAGAAAGGAATCACAAAGACTGATAATGCAGTATTTTGTGAATGGTAAACCCCTCCTTCATTGGGGGTGGTGGAGGGAGGAAACAAACTCAAAAATCCACTAGCTAATGCTTAAGTAACAAATGCCACCAAGTGCCCATTTTCTGAACAACTCTTTTCAGCTGTACTGAAGTGAAACATTCTTTATAACTGTAGTCCTCAGGAAACAGGCCCACCAAATCTTCTGATTCGCTGCTATTTATCCACTGGCAGAGTAATTACCAACTGGATAAATTACAGCCTGCAGTAAATACTGCATAAATACTGAGAAAAAATTCTAACTTAACGATGAACTTCAAGTGCTTCAAAAATCACTCAGAGAAGCTCGTGCAATAAATGGTAGACATTATAGGAATTTTGGTCCATCAAATGATGTAAGTTTGCTAGTGTTACTTCTCTCACCGCTCTATCAGTCCTCAAGCTGACAGTCATTAGAAGAAGAGAAACAGGAAAAGAGTTACCTAGTTTTGGTTTTGCCATGTCTTATTTTACAACTTCATGCATAACTGTGTGCGCTGTCTGCTTGGTAATCTTGAAGCTCTGTAGTTTTATTCTGATAATACATGTGGAAGACAGTAGAAGAACTAAAGATCAAAAGTTTGTAAAACAGTTTAATTAAAAATATTTATGTTAAGATACTAAATAATGCTTCTGGACAAAACAAGTATTTTAAAGCCTCTTCGTCTTTTTTCTTCCTTTTTTTTATTCTTGGCCAGAGTCCTTTGATGACAGTTTTGGAATAAATCAGAATCCACTCAGGAAGTCTGCCTAAAAGCATTAAATTTCTGCAAGATTCAGCTATACTTCATAGGAGGTAAGGTATCAAAGCAACCAGAGTAGTGTTACATCTCCTACCTCCTGACAGCAAGAATGAAGTGACAGAGGTAAATATATACTTGAAAGAAAATTATTTTTAAGAAGGGCAAAGGCCCAAAACCTGCACTTCTAAGTTTAAGTAGGGTAAAGTACTTCTGTCTTACCCTTATTTTTAATCAGAAAAGGGCAAGAAAGTTAAAAATAGAAGACATTGCTATGATTATTTAATATAGGTTCATAATTTGTCCATATGTAAAATGCAAAAATAAAGTACCAAGATTTTGTTGAAGCATGCAATTAAAGTGCATGATGGCCATTTTCAATTTCAGGTGGTATGACCATATCAAATGCAGCTCTTGTGTTTCTTTCCTTCCTACTTCTCAAATCATGAAATTTTACAGCTTTTTTCTCCTTCCTGGATTAGCAAAGTCCTGATTTCTCTTTTGTTTAAATGTTTTATTAAATTTAAGAATCAAGGTACAAATATGGTGTCCTCTTCTTTCTTTTTAAAGAATAGCAGTCACATTTGATTTGCAGAGGATAGGGAAACATCTGCAGGATCATTTAAAATTCATGACTGATTACTAATTTTAAAGATAATTTTCCTTTTTTTTTTAAATTTTAAATCATAGGTAACACATCTGACTCAAACACTTTTGTTTTAAAAGGCTCCTTAGTAAACAGAAGTGTACAGTGTGCTTCTATACGTGCTTCATTTCCAGATTTTCTCCTCTTTATCCCACTCCCCCAGGCTTCAGAGTACCCATCTCCATGGCAACACTAGATAAGGTTGGTGGGTGGTGTTATCACAGCAGGCTTCCCCACAGAAGGTCTCAGCCATATGGATTATTTATGAACTTGCATGACAGCACCAGACCCACTGAAATACTTCTTGAGCAAGTTTTCTTGTCTCTGAAAGCCAGTGATTCAAAGCAGAGCATCCTCACTGCAGTCAGCACCCATGAGTAGAAAGTGGAGAAGAACCGTGAAGGTGGACACTCGATTAAGACCCAAAGCCTCCTTGACATTGCCTGCATGTTTCTCTTACCCCAGATAAACACCTAATAACATACACCATAAATCATGAGTGCTATATATGCCAATCAGGGAAATTGGAAACTTGTGGCTTCTGACAATAACTAAACAGTTGATAGAACTGATACTGCTGTTGGGAGTTGCTGTTGCAGATACACTGCGGTATATGAGCCTCTGAGTTGCTTCCTGGAAAAAACAGCAGTTTGGCTTTGACACTATATTTTCTTTGCCTGACTTTTTTCCTGAAACTTCATCTTTTTTTTTTTTTTTTTTTTTTAGCTAAGATTGTTGCATTTACACTGTATTAATGCAAACAGCACATACCAATTTTTTTAAAGGATTGTGATAATAGCAGCCTATTTCTTTAAAATAATAGAGTTCTCTGGATAAACACATTTTTTGAGCAAAAACTACAGGGCTGTAAGGGCCTGTCATATACAACCCCTTCATCTAATCATTTTTATAAATTTGTCAAGCTCCATCTTAAAGCAAGACAGATTTTCTCTAGGAAAAAAAAAATGGTTTAGTTCTCACATGTACATTTGTGTGGGTTTTTAACATAGCAAATACTGAAGATCTAATGGTTGTGATTTATCTTCCTAGCTATCCACATATTTATAATGTATACATATGAATTTTAATTGGTCACAATAGGCTTTCTTTAGAATCAATAAGTAGGAAATGTTAAGGCACGATTCATCAGATCCATTATCAAAATCTTCTCAAGTATTAGATTACTTGTACTATGAGCACCAAAAACACCAGCAAAAATTCACAAGGTAGCTCAGCCAGCTTTTTGGAGAGGAGTATTTCAGATACCATAAGAAGGATTTCAGATCAGCCAGCGAAGATGTAAGCACCTTTATCCCACTCTTCCTCCTTCTTCACATGCAACCGATCCTAATTAAGGTAAAACGCTCCAGATTAGAAGAGATCTATCATTTACAATGCTGAAGCTGACTCAACTCATTTGGAGAGAACTTGGTTACACCAGGTATGATAATCACTTGGAAGAGGCAGCAAGAAACAGTATCTGGTGTTGAGACAGAAAGGAAAATTGAAAAATAAGGAGAATTCAGAGAAAAAGGAAGTCAGAATCACAGAATGTAGCAACCGCATTAATACTACTACCTTGACAGAAGCTTTGTCATTCGTCTTCCTTGGATACAAATTTGTAACTGCAGACTGGGAGAGAATACCAAGATATTTAAGATATTGCTGAAGAGACTTGGCCAAGTTCACGTCATTTTCCAGATTGTAATTTCTTTCATTATCTGCATTCTGTTCCAAAGTCCTGCACAGCAAAAGCAAGGAAAAGAAAGTTACCAGCCTGTACAATGTACAAAGATAAAAAGGCACTGCAAACCACTGAAGTTAGTTCCATACACAAGAAAAAAGTCGCTCAAAATCTTAGCAACCACAGAAACATAGAATATTCAGTGTTTCAGCAAAAGCAGTCCAAAAATCTTTCACTATTAACAATTTATTGCAGGAATCAAAGTTAATGCTATAACAGTAAATCAAATAAAATGCCTACATCAAGGCAAAGCCATATTCAGAAGAAAAGAAAATGCTTGTAAAAAGAAAGTATGCATGATTAAATTGCACCCCAAAGAAAAATAAGATGATTCTAAGATTTTTAAAAATTACTGGATGATGATGATGAGATTCAACATTAATTTGGCCCTGCACCAGTTTACAGAATACAGTGAGACTACTGGATGTGCAAAAATAACTAAGCTAGTCAGCTCCAGCAAAGAGCTTAAAAAAGGAATAATGAGGTGGAACAAGTGTGTCTTCTGATCTTCTCATGTGTCTGGGATTCACAGAATAGCAGGGTTTCCTGAGTGGTTTAGATAGATCTTGGTGACGTTTGCAAAGAAAAGCTAAAAATGTGATTAAACAACAGCAGTGTAGAGGTGTTTATATGGGATTCACTGCACTGTGCGCAATGAATCTGAATTATTACTGGTTCTCCTCATCTATCTTAACAACATGTCAATGATGATGATAATTTAAATGTCAACACTAGTAACTATTTCATTCCTTGTGCACTAAAGCAGAGAGAGGGTTCCCAGTCTGCTTCTTTCCCTTGAACGACATATCATTTTGACTGGAATCACCTTTTTAGTGTCACCATTTCCTACCCATATGCCCACACACCTCTTCAGTGATGAGCAATTTCAGGTGGAAGAGATTTCCAGCTCAGGGGGACAAGACAGCGTTTGACTTTCAACATCTCCATGCCACTGTAAGTAAAACTTTATTCTACCAGCCCATGTCATGGTGCTTATGTAGAGCCACAGCTTTAGTACTATTTATGTCATTTTCCAAATCTTAGATTTAATTACATTACTTTATGCACAAAGAAACAGACTTACTTCCATGCTCACAATTGTATCAAATGCTTGTCCTGACTAATTTAATACCAATAAATGTAATTAATAATCTATTTTACTATGGTGGGATTGCCCTGACCCACGTACAGAAGCTTGCACTTGGCCTTGCTGAACTTCATGAGGTTTACATGGGCCCACCTCTCCCACCTGTCCAGGTCCCTCTGGATGGCATCCCTTCCCTCCAGCATGTTGACTGCAGCACACAGCGTGGTGTTGTTGGCAAACTTGCTGAGATTGCACTCAATCCCAGTATCTGCCCATGTTGCTGGCAAAGATGTTAAACAGCTCTGGTCCCAATACTGATCTCTCAGGAACATCAAGCTATTTATTTCCAAGCTCTAAATTCTGCCTCATGATGGTGGGTGGATATGCAGGTAACATTATCCACCTCCTTTTCAATTTAAAGCCAGACTAAAACTGTTCTGCAGTTTTAGAAAGAACTAGGCAGTATGTTTTCTGCTTCAATAGAGATGAACTAATCCAAAAAGGCTTTCACCATAAAAAGCATCCCAGTTTCAAACACTCATCTTTAATTTATCAATTAATTCCATCACCTATCTTCACATTTCTTCACTAACTTTGGAAAGAAAGGGAAAATGGAAATACCAAACCACATTCTGCCCCAAAGATTTCCAATGGGAATGGAACATGCAAATAAAAGACAGTATTTAAGTTAGCTTTTCAAGCCATTATTTACTGTATATAATCACTCATACTGGTAGTAGAAGCAAAATCTGGGGTCTAAGATTTGCCATTTTTCTTATAGAGACAGTAATTGCACTCAAATTGTGTTTAAATTTCACGTTACATAGAACATTTTATGCCACAAAATTTTAAACTATTAAAATGTAAAAGTCTAACAAGGCATTAAATTTCTTTTGATGACAACTTTAATAAAATCCTATGAATACATCTGAAAGATTTGAAAAAGATTTTGTAGTTCATCAATATATCACTGTTGTTCACCTTTTTAACACAGAAAGTAAAATATGTTAAATGAGCTATTATTGCAAGTGAATTAAAATATTGCTTTTAAATTTCATAAAGTGATATTGGAAAATGGATGAAAGACAAATACATAAAAGCACTTGCTAAGTTGGAGAAATTACTGTCAGCTGAATTCTTGTGCGCTTATTTGGAAGTATTTTCAGTTTTAATTTATTCTGAAAAAGGACTTTGCATGTACAACAAACGTTAGGGTATAAAGACAATAGCATATGTAATTATTTATCCACAGAAATAATTCTGTATTTCCTACAAAAACCAGCTCTTTAGAAGCTTTTTTGTAGAAATGTCTGAATCACTTGAATCACTGCACCTCAGATATTTCTAGAATGTTCTCAATTAATAGATAACACAATTTTATGAAAAAAAATCTCCCTTTTAAATGCTGTAAGAATCTTATCACTGACTTCATGATGGGTTTATTACAGAAATAATGCTATAACCCATTTCATACATTGAAGTTTTCTATAAACGTTTGTGGTTTTGCCTAATTGCCATAGTGAACACAACTGACTTTTATTCCCTGTGTACAGAATGGATTTTTTTCCTTTATCTTGGATCCTCTTTCAAGACTGGGGTCTTTTTTGAAATTTAATAAGGGCCCAGAAACTACCATGTACACTCCAGCTAGCAACTAAAGAAAGAACTTTCATCTTGAAATTGAGCTCCCAGTTTCAGCATTTTTTTAAGATGACATCCATGTCTTCTGTTTCATCAGATTTCATATGCACTAATTTAGCCTAAGTCAATTTACCTTTCAAGTGTCTGAGTCTATTTTCTTGCTCTCACTAGCTCTTTAGGGATTAATGACTCATTAGTGTGACTTCATATTGCCTTATTATACACGTGACCCTTAATAAAAGGTCTTCCTGTCACAATGTTTCTTTGATAATTAGATACCTATACTAAGTTGCTCTTTTAATTATTTCATTATTATCTGATAAGATTTTAGCAAGCTCATTGAACACACTAAGCATATAGTAAACTTGATCAGAATCTACAAGATGCCAGAGAAAAAGTTCCTACTGTTCTCTGACCTATGGAATATATTGGAAATGGACAACCAGAAAAATCAATTAATGCGTTAAACTGTTGGCACATAAGGTAATGCTTTCAGAAGCACAGCTTGGTAACCAGAAAATCTATCCACAAGAGGAACTGCTATAAGTGGAACATATTTGAAATTCTGATGTTCCTAAAGTGTCAATACACAAAATGGGTTTGGGATTTTTTTTTAATGTATAGTTCTAGATAAAAATGCAAAACAGCTCAAACCTGACCACAAGAAGAACTAAAATTGTTCTCAGTCTAAAACCTAAATTATTTCTTACATCTTCTTATATGTTATATTTTTATATAACTATGAATCTGGAACACTGCAGAATACAGCCTTGATCTTATGGAAATCTGGTTTATTTTATCTTACTCTCATGAATAAAATTTTAGATACACGCATTCTAAAAAGAAAAACAACCCCAAAAGATATTCAAAATAATTTCTGATACCATGTACAGAAAGTAATCCATACAGATACATTTTGTGTATCTAAGCAGTGAAAACATGCTTATGGATTCAACTGCATGCTCTTATCACCTTTATGATAATCTATAGACCAGTATCTTCTTTAGAAGTTAAGTTTCTACCTTACTGCACTCCTGAAACATATTGTGCTGTGATTTTAAGGCGTGCTTTTGAACCAGCAAATATGTGAAATACAGGGTCAAATTCTGTGAATTAAATCAAAACAAATAAAGGCAAGCAGCTGAAGCCACTATTAATTACACAGCTTTTTTATCTCCATAAAAGGACAATCTAGAAAAGAAATGGTTCTGCTATATATATGCAAACCATATACTGTGGTATATGAAGATCTAAAGTCGAATATTCAATATCTTGCCCATCAAGGCTAGAAACTCATTCTTTGTCCCACTATGAAGAAAGTTTTCTAACAAAAAGCATTTTCTTTCAATTTCACTAATTTTGAGATTGCATTTCTTAAAATAATGTAGGAGAAAGCAAAATTTACCATTTTTAACATTCCTAGAATTTTATGCATTTTAAAATTTCCTTCTGGGTTTTATGTGGTGGAGTTGCACTTAAAAGCCTGTCGGACGGAATAAACCATATAAAAGAGTATATTCATGCATGTATGAATGTCACCTTCTATACATGAAGATGACATAATTGCAGGTCCTACATCCATATCACTCTACAGAATTATAGATGGTATGACTCTTGTAACCAATAACCACTAAGTCACCCCACAATATCTTTCAAGCCCATGAGGAAAATGGCTTCTATAATACAAAGAATACATAGAAATGTCCCTACACCTTTTTCTGTCATGGGAACTTGCATGAATTTCTCCTTTCTGGACAAATTTTACAACTAAAGCTGAGAAAATATGGACTTCAAATCAATAACAGCTATGTTTTGGAAGAATATCAGTTTGAATATGCAATTCGTTGCTCAGACTGTCATTCAACACCTTTTTTTGTCTGGTTCCAGAATAAAATCTCTTGTGGATAAGCTACTGTAGAAGTCTGCCTTTTATAGTCAGTCATATGAAGAGGTGGCTGACCTGACAACTAGACACTGTATAAACTCAATAAAAGACCTGATGTTTTGAATTCTGGCACCTAAATTAACACTGGAAGGCATATTTTCTTAATGAGGGATTTCAATCATTCTGTCTGCTGTTTTCCTACTGGTGTTTTCAGTGCTGTTGTATGACTGGTTTCTCTTTATCATATAGATAGTGGTTTTGGTGATGTGTTTAATTCAGCTTCAATGCCAATCTATTTCTCATCATCTTCAAACCCCTCCAAGAATTACTCAGGCAAAAATGCTATTGAAGACTTACCTTCCTGTGTCAGATCCTTCAGACGCAAATATATCAGGGCGTCTGTTGTGGATTTTGTGAATGGTTGAGAGTTCCTGACCAATAACGTGCTGAGTATAATCATCTTTCCAGGTAAAACCTGATAATAAAACAAACAAACAAACAAAAATAAGCAAACACACTATTTAATAACTTGAAATGTTGGCAAAAAATGTGTGCTAGATGAACAATATATTAACAAAGAAAAGGAAAATGAAGATTTGTTCAATTGGAACTCAAGAGTGAACTACAGATTCTTCTCTTCTGTACAAAATTTTGTTAACCAAACTTTCCTTACAATGGAAGGAAGACTGTTGATTATGTTAGGAGATTTTGAAAGACTTTAGCAGAATTTTAGGTAGTTACAAACAAGCTTTAATAGGTTTGGTTTTTTTCTTAAAAAAAAGGTTACTTTGGACAGCTATGGAAAAGAGTTACCTCACTAGCTGGTATCTGTTGAAATGTTACTTCACTTCTTCCCCATTCACAGCACACTGTCCCTTCTCTGTTTTCTCCATAAAACTATACTTTTAGAACATTAAAGAGCTAGTATTGCAGTGGAAATAAGTATTTTGAGATTTAGTGTAACACAAGTGGAGGTCAGTTTACATTATCTTTATACTTAAATGTTGTGACAAAGAACTTTACAAGGGGGAAGTGCAACTATGAAGGCAAATTCAGTAATTACTCATTAATTACATGCACTACCAATTTCATGGTAATTATACTTGAAATAATGATATAACTCCAAACATAGTTGTTACCTGATTTCTAGATTTTAGATGTTACACTAACACTTTATCTCATAGAACTTGCCCATGCAATAATTATCTGTAATTATCTAATAACTAAATATCATGTAACTGAGGAGAATTTCTTGTTTTATGCCGGAATAAAACATCACAAAACCCTTAAATGAATATTGACAAAAGTTTCAGACACAGCTAACTTGCTTATATCTTCCTGTAAGAAATCACCTAAAGAAAAACCTTCTCTAGCACCACATGGAATGTAACATATTTACTGTGATTCTGGTGAAGCACACAATTAAAGAAGTCCAGGCTAGGAAGTATTCAAACTGCTCTGTTGCCTGGGATTGAGACAAGTTTTAGGAAATAAAATCCCCAGTTGGGCAAGATTTAGGTGGACTTCACCCCAAACATCCTTTTTTATCTCCTATTAATAATAATAAACAATACAGAACTATTGTAAGCATGCAAGGAGGCTTTAACAAAAAAGCTCTCTGATACCTCCCCAACACTCTGCTTTTGCTCCTTCTTTCTTCTTTTCTTAAATAAAAGGTTACTTAAGTTTATTGAGGAAACACTTTACCTGAAGTCAGGTTAGATGCTAATGGCTACAGTAAATGACTCCAGCCCCTTGGGAGAGGGAAGAATCTCTATCTCTGTCTAATCTGGTTTTAGTTTTGATTCATCCTTTTCAAATGCAAATCTCACCTTTTCAAATGTGCCGTGTAAGTAGATGGATTCAAATAATTTCACAAATCTCAACTAAGGCTGCTCAGAGCATGTTCTTGTGTGAATACACAAAAATGAGTCACCATGCAGCTACTATTATTTTGGCGTAGTTTTAGTACAGTGATTTTTACGTGGAAGTTTTCATATACATATATGTATGTTTAAGTTTACTTCTCTGTTGCCTAGCACTACATTTCTGTTTGTTTTATAAATTCATGCAGAAGAAAAAACTAAGATAACATTCCTGTTTAGATGAATGTACAACAATAAAAAAAGTTCAGCTAAAACACATATATATTTGTCATTAATATAGTCATAAAACTATTAATTTATCAACTATGTGTCCAAAACCACTAGTTTCACTGTGTAATTCTGAGCCAACAGTAGCTTTACTAAAGGCTAAAGAATGTAAAATAAATAACATAAACTTTGAAGAAAAATACAGAGAACTACTCTGTGTGGCATTAAAGGAGAGTAAATAGACGAAAGAAAAACAGAATACTTTTTATAGAGTTTAAGAAACTAGAGTTAAGGGAATATGCCTTCTCAACCATTATCTCTTAGCACTTCTACCTCATATAACAGTTAGAAGAAGACACGGATGAAAAATGCAAATTTTAACTAATTTGAAAATCCCCTTGTCAATAGTTAATATTGCTGTTTCTTATGCAACTATCTTAGGAACTGCAACGTGTCTAAAGCTAACCTTATGCCAATCATTTTCCGGCATTGTTTCAGTTTCAAAAAAATCTCTCCCACACACTGAGCTCAATAAAGCAGCACATTCAAGAACCATAATGCCACACTGACAGCTGCAATCAAAATTAAAGTTGAGAAGGAGCATATGACGCCGTATGGCGACTTCCCGTTCCCTTTGTCCCTGCCATCACACCTAGCGCCAGCTCCTGCCTCACCACCCAATTATTACGATTTGTCTCCACTGGCTGAGCAGGATAACAGCAGTGCTCTTGTACACACATTACTTCCATGTCACTAACGGGGAACGGTACAGGAGGACGCCCAACCACTGATTAACAATCCCCCCTGCTGCAGATCTGCCCAGGACCTGCATCTCCCAACCGTGAATTCCCACAGATGCACAATGCCAAGGAAAGACAGAATGAGTCCCGCAGACACTGGAGTGATGTAAATACTATGACAACAACAGCAGCAGCAGATGTAAAATTGCTCTCAGTTAAACAACATTGATAGTTGTAATACCCCATGAAAAACAGCCTTTGGTATAAAATTTCTCCACAAAAAGTAGCATTTTTCATTGGTATCAGAACCCAAGGTTTAATTTTAATTTTTTTAATCCATAACCTAAATGTATTTGAAAAGGGAATGCTGGTGTAGAGACAGTGAAGGCAAGGCACTAATCATAGCATAATCATAGCATGGTTAGGATTGGAAGGGACCTTAAAGACCATCTAGTTCCATCTCCCCAGTTTGCACACCAGAATCAATGAAAATGCTCCAGATATGATGCGGTCTTTCCCTGTTATCATCAGGTATCTCCCTGGATCTTTAATTTTCACAGCACAATTTATCATTAAGGGTTCCACACCACAATTCATAATTAAAAATTAATAAGTCCAGGTTGGATGGGGCTTTGAGCAACCTGGTCTAGTGGAAGGTGACCCTGCCCATAGCAGGGGGACTGGAATTAGATGGTCTGTAAGGTCTCTTCCAACTCAAACCATTCTATAATTGATTATTACCCACATCTGCAAAAATAATTATGAAATTATTATTGTTTACATTCCCATTATGTTCGACACTTAGCAATGACTCTGTCAACAGAGAGAGTAAGCCTAAGAATTATTTTATTAATTCAAGTCAAAAACAAGCCGTATAAATAGTGAAGAAAACCATTTTCACAGATTCATGCTGGTGAGGATATTAGCTTCAGTCTCCAAAATTGAAGTGAAACTTGTTTTCACATTTATCACACAATTTCACTTTTAACCTGCTTAACTGGCTTTGTTGCTATACCAATTACACTGAATTACTGAAAAATAGTAAAAATTCAAATACGTATCTCCTTCTCTCGGCTATTCAATTTTTCTAATTCTTTGGCATTCTTTCCTGTAGTTTTAACTCTGGCTTTCATCTTAGAGAAACTTGATGCCTCTCCAAATATACCTGACCACATCTTTAACGCACGTAAATTATACTAGCAACTGTTCAAAACATTAATCTGCTACTTCCCTGTCTCAATTTAGTCTAGTTCAGAATTATTCATACAAATAATCTTCACCCCCTCTGAAGGCCCAAGCAAGAAAAACAGCTTTTTAACTCTGCAAAGGAATTCTTGTGTGACTCAGTAGAGCCCAATTTAAGTCCTTTAAAGAAACAATAGTTCTCACTGCCCAAGATATGGCCATTCAAATCTTCCTGCTCATACTCCCAACTATTTTCCCAACTAGCCTGGCTGAAGCACCATGGGGCTCTGAAAGCAAGTCCAACAAAGTCTGCAGGCAAATCCATCCTGCGTCTGACAGGATAACACTAGGGGACTTTTCCAGCTCTTGTGCTAAGTGAAATCCAAAATTACTAGTTCTGCATTAATATATTAGCCACAAAATCATTTTTATATATCAAGCTCATTCAAAGCAATAGGGCATAATTTTATATTGGGAGAAACCTATATACTAAAACTTGATCCTTGTTTGTCAGGAAAATCACCAAATAAAGACCAAAAAAACCTCAGAAGTATTCAGTCTTGAAACCAAAACATGTTACTATTTTTGAGTTGTAACGTTACTTTTTCCATGTTTTTTTTGGTAAAGTTATCCATTTTGTCCCCACACAGGGTTTTTCTCTGAGCTTCCTTCAACTACTACTTCATTGCAGCCAGGAAACTCTCAGTTGTAGAGCTCAGAGACTTTCATCCCCCATGCCATGTGTTGCAAATTGTTAATGACTACTTTAGCTGTCAGAACGCCTGCAGAATGGGGAATGATTGGCTTTCTTCCCTATTTTCACAACAGAGAGGTCAATGTATGCCTTTCTGCAGGATGCTTTTCTGCATTCTCCAGAGGAGCTACACTTGCTCTCATCCCAGACCTCTGTTTTCAGAGCTCAAGGACATGCCTAATAATGTTCATGTATTTCAGTACTGGCTAAGTCAAAATTGCAGCTTTAATGCTGAGGTTGCTGTGTGTATAACAAAATTCTTTCAATTGATGTATTTTCTACCTAAGAATGCAACCAAAAGGTAAAATCCTGATGTTTCATCTTACAAGAAAAAAACAAAAACAAACAAACCAACCTTGAACTTCTGAAAGCAATTTTGCAATACAACTTACGATGGCAAAAGTTGTAATGGAGAAGTTAAACCCATCTCTACAACCTTTTAATGTCCCTGTATCTTTGGCTTGAAATACCCATTTGTTCTGAAAATTATGATTAAAGGCAGTTTCTACAAAAATCAAAAGAAAATCTACCAAGGTAGTTTTGCACTACACTTCCATGAAAACTTACTCTAATTAAACTTGTTTGCTCTGGTCAAAGACTGTGTTGTCTTCTAGATGAAAAGAAATTTTAGTACAGACTGTATTTGAAGAAACGACTGGCAGTTGTAAGCAGTCATCACCACTCTTGTTCATTTTAGCAAGAACTGTAGTCACCCGCTCCTGAAAGTTGTCAGAAGTCTTTGTTGTTTCCTTCCCTTTTCCACAGCATTCCCCAGCAGTAGTGTCGAGTACCAGATTTGCATTGGTTTGTTGCCCTCTTTTGGAGCTTCTAGTGGGATCTTTATAATATGCAAGCATTTCAGTCGCTGCATTCAGCAGCAATTCACTCACACTCACAGGCAAAGAGCTCCGTTTGAATGAACAGATGAAAGGGTTGCCTAAGGATTATGGTTTCAAATTTTCATATATTGTTTTATTATACATGAAAGTGATAATCTCCATAGAATTAAATTACCAGCATGATCTGCTTACAGCCCTGATTTTAATTTACTCTAAGTAACTATCCCAGAAGGTGGAGAGAAGGCTTTTCTCTTCAGTTTTTTAGGAATTTTTATTATTTGAAAAAGCCAAATGAGTGCTTCATTTGCCAAAGAGATTACAGAATGCTCCCACAGGACTCAGTATACAATGTTTCTTTCTTTACCTTTATTTCAGCTCTTGTAGATACCTACAAATAATTGGTTTGTACAAGAGAAAGTTTCTAAGAGTAAGATTTTTCTGCCACTGGAGTGGAGAGTACTGGAAGAATAATATGGTAATGCAAAATATACCATCTAACTTCCAACTAGAATAGGCTACTTTCAGACACTAGAGCCAAAAAGACACACAAAAAAGACTTCCCAAATTCTTGAAATAAATCCTATGCCATTCACCATGGTATACAATCTTTTTCACATATTGATGACGCTCAACCTGAAAGCAGACGGTTCCTTTCACAAAAATGTTTTTCAGGAAGGAAGAGATGCAAAAGAGGGCTTCTCGCATGGTTTCAACTTCATATCAGTGTTCAACCTTAAGTTAACTCATGCTCAATTACATCTTTAACTTGAATGGCTTTCTGCAGTGTCAAGGCTGTGACATATAAGAAAAACAACAGTCAAATTAGTACGTGGTGAGTAAAAGTGCATCTTCTTTTCCCCCATTTCCTTCTGAGCCTGGACTGTGCACAGACATTTCCTAGGTGCTGTCAGTTCAAGGAGTTTTCATGAATCTAAGTAATTCACATGCATTCAAAATGGTGATACTAAAATAAAGATGAGACTGTTTTGCTGCTTTCACCAAGCTTTGAACCCGCATGTGTTAGCTGACAATCACATCAAAGTGCATGTGACTATTGCAGATTTAACCCAAAAAGCCTGACGTTGCTTTTACGTTGCAAAACAGGTCTCCTTACTACATTATTCCTCTGCAGTCTCCTTTTAGAAGTGGTGATCTTTCCATGTTTGTCAAAATATCTTTCATTCTTCTGTTCCCTTCTCCTTTCTTTTCTGTCTTATTCCTTTCCAAGGTGTCTTACACCATTCGAAACTTTTACTCGTTCATCTCAAATGCAGGACCTCTTTAGTATGCAGCAATTGGTTGTAATGCTAGACTGTATAATGCTCAGAATGAAGATATTGTCCAAATAGTAGTTAACAATGCATACAAAATTAGCGGGTCTTCTTTCTCATGTTACTTTATCCATTTAATTTCATGCTAACAGTAGGCAGTAGGATGACAGCCTTATTGTCATAAAAATATAGTTCCTGGGAAAGGACTTTTGAAGAGCCTTCAGTCCAGGAATTAAAACATCACTGGTAATAAGGTACAATTGGTCAGAAACGTCCTGGCACTTAAATAAGTATAGAAAAAGTAAGTGGACATTCACGTTACATATATTCTAGGAAATCCATCTCAGACCTACAGTTCTTCATGCATTTTTAAATGCCTATGAGCATTACTATTCTTTCAGCTCTACACAGTGGTTCTCACCCCCATTTTATGTAACTGCTGAACTCCCGTTGATGTTCATGAAAAATCAGTTTTCAGCTGTCAGAGGAGTGCTTTCAATTGCGCATGCAAAGTCAATATATAGGACTGCCAAAGTGGGCAGTACAGCAGAGGCTGTAGGTGCACTTGCATCGCCACATTTGGTTCTGAACCTAAGTCTTTAAGACTGCTGTACGGACCATTTTATCAGCACTGTGGAGGGAACATTAGAGTTAGTCAAAACAAAGGCTTCTGCAGAATATTCACAGTGTATGCAGGGAAATCAGACATACCCGAAACCCTTTCTTTAGCAAGGGTCTTCAGTCTCCTACTCACCATGCTCTGTCCTGCATCAAATCCAATACAATTTTAAAACAGGAAAAAGGTGTTGGCTTTGTTTTTTTAATTTTAAATGATAGGCAAAAAGCCTGTATCTAGTTTGCGTGGAACCATATCCTCCATTTTCCACTTTTAAACCACTTCTCTTGGACTGTAAATTCCTCCAGGAAGAGGTCATATATTGTGTAAATTTGTACAGTCTCTTTATACAGCAATAACAACAATAATAATTGTTATTGTTGCTATTATTATTAATAAAAACACAGCAGTTGTAGAAGTTAAGGTTCCCTTAGGAACCCTGTAAAGATCTTGGTGGCTGAAAGCTGGGAGTTTTCCAGGGAAATATGTTAGTCAAGTCAGTTTGCCTGAAGCAAGGATGAACAATCTGCAGGTCACAGTTCTCCCTAAAAAACCTGATTAGTGATCCCCAGGTTTCATTTTGAATTCACCCCGTGTACAGAAAACACACACTGTGAATTTGTGAAAGGCAACGTAGCATTTTCAGCTGGAGGAATATTTGAATTATCTTTTTTCTTATTCTCTTGTGTGCATAAACTTCAGGGGTTTTGACCTTCCAACAACGGCAACAGAGGATGTAATGCACTTTACTGTATAATGCATGACAGACAACTTTTTCATTTAAGCATTTTTAGTCTTTGCACCTCAGGGCTGACAAGCTGATTACAATTAACAAATTACTGAAGGCTCTGATCAATGGATCAGATGGACAGGCTGGATCAATGGGCTGTGGCCAACGGTATGAGGTTCAACAAGGCAAAGTGCTGGGTCCTGCATTTGGGCCACAACAACCCCAAGCAACACTACAGTCTTGGGGAAGAGTGGCTGGAAAGCTGCCCGATGGAAAAGGACCTGGGGGTGTTGGTCATCCAGCTAGCTGAACATGAGCCAGCTTGTGCCCAGGTGACCAAGAAGCCCAATGGCATCCTGGCCTGTATCAGAAATAGCATGGCCAGCAGGACCAGGGCAGTGATCATCCCCCTGTACTTGACACTGCTGAGGCTGCACCACAAATACTGTGTTCAGTTCTGGGTCCCTCACTATAAGAAAGACATTGAGGTGCTGGAGCAGGTCCAGAGAAGGGCAACAAAGCTGGTGAAGAATAAGTCTTATGAGCAACAGCTGAGGGAACTGGGGTTTTTTAGTCTGGGGAAGAGAAGGCTTGGGGAGGACCTTATCACACTCTACAACTACCTGAAAGGAGGTTGTAGTGAGAAGTGGGTCAGTCTCTTCTCCCAAGTAACAAGTGATAGGACAAGAGGAAATGGCCTCAAGCTGCACCAGGGGATGTTTAGATTGGATATTAGGAAAAATTTCTTAATAGAGAGGGTGATCGGGTATTGGAAGAGGCTGCCCAGGGAAGTGATAAAATCACCTTTCTGGGAAGTGTTCACAAACCATGTAGATGAGACCCTCAGTGATATGGTTTAGTGGCGGTCTTGGCAGTCCTGGGGTAACGGTTGGACTTGATGAACTTAAAGGTCTTTTCCAACCAAGTCTATGATTCTACGATTCTTATCTGCACTACTTGTCAGCTAAGGTACAGTGTCTGCCCATGTTTTGAGTTGGTGTCCATTTGTAAAAATTACATTATTTGACTTATTTTTAATAAAAAATGAATAGGATTTAGTGAAAGAAGCTCTGACTGACATTATTTCCTACCTGGTGTTCATTTTCCCTCCCTTTCTTCATGGAGCTATTACCTCAGTGAGCTTTAATAACATTTTTGGACAATTCACATAATGCTGACTCACAGATTCACATTGGTATTTTGTCAGCGGCATGTACTCTAATTTCTAGTTCTTGCTAGCTTCCTTATTGCCTTCTGGGGCTGACCTCTCCAAATACGCCACGCTATGAGCTGCTATTCAGGTTTACCTTAACGTATCACAATACTACTAAAAAGTGGATTTCTTTGAATCTCTGATTTATTTTTTGAGCAAGATTGTCAATAAATTAAAATATATTTACACTGGAAGAACTGGAACAATAAGATGAACTTAAAGGCCCTAAAATTTGAGTTTCAGTGAGCACACTTCCAGCTGATGTATATTCATAACACATCATTCAGAAAGCTTCATCATTTTTTGCTCATAACCATCAAGAGATGCTAGGTTTAAATGTCATGTACTAAAAACTCTGACATTAGCAATATGCTTCAAAACATGCAATGATGACATAACACAGAAATAAAACATACAGAGGGGATATAAAATTGCTATTATTCCTAGGAGCAATTTTACCCTTGTGTGTTCTATGCTCAGCCAAAGCCTGAATATTTTGAAATAGCTCCAGTAACTTTATGTCACACAGTCCTAACATTAACTGTGCAGGCCTGCTATACACACTGTGCTCAATACGAACTACAGAGAACCTCCTCTGGGGAAAGACCATGGTTTGAGGTGTAGCCTGGGCCTGCAGGCTGAGCCACAGAGGAGAGAGCACCAGGAGGGGAGGACCAAATTTGCCTTCTTTTGAATCTGCTCTTCAACTTGTAAAACAACACAAACTGCATGACTCACTTCTCTATCTGCAATACGGATATAACAAAACACAGGTGGTAAAGTTGTATTGCATTTGAATATTATGGAGCTGGGCTGGTATAAACAAGAAACAATGACAAAACGAGGGTCCACCAGGAGCTACTGCTATGTATGATTAAGTGGAAGGTAAGTGCTTTTTTCTTAACTTCGGTATATTTCTACTACGTAAGGACTAGCACCCAGTATCAAGGAATTGAATATATTTTGAAAAATATCATTCATTCCAGAAATTTGTCCCTCAGCAGTTTGAATGGCATACAAACCTTTAGAGCAAACAGTGAAGTGCAACAGCAATGATGTTAGAGTATTTCAAAAACATCAGTGGTGTAGCTCATATTTCTCTCTTGCCCTTGGTATTGTTACAGAAGATAAGTGTTCTGATCAGTGGCTGCCAGCTTTAAGAAATAATGATATATTTCTAGATAATCAACTCCAACCTATTACCATACTTTTGATGTGGTAGAACATTCATGTGCCTTATTTTCCACTTCCTCAGGGTATCCTGGTTAAATGTCACATGCATTTTTCTCCCATGCTAAGAAAACAAAACCTGCATATTAATTCTTTTTAAGAGAGGCATAAATGTATTAAGAAAGGAACATTGATTATTCTATTCATCTATAAACTACTCCAATAGACATATATATAATACTGGAAATTGTAATGTAGCCTTAATTATCAGCAGTGTCACCCCTCTGTTTCTAACAGTCATGATAGATGAAACCTGCAGCAATCAATCTGATTGCTCTGGTAGCAGTTTAAGCTAATTCACAACAAAAGACACAAAGTTGAAAAGCCCGACTATCACATATATTTCACAGGTATATTGTTATCTAATGTAAGATCTGTTTCATTGACCAGATTTCTGCTTTTTAGTAATGAAATTATGAGCAAATGTCCCTGTGAATGTATCTGGGAACTAAGGTGTCCGAGAGTTCCTTGCATTCCTCTTTAGCTGTTCCTAATATCAGAATGAAAATACAAAGAATTCCCTTTTTATCACTCCAAAATGCTTGTGGTTCTATTTCCCAAATCTTGCCTTCTCAGCAAGGCAACCTACCTAAAAAATGTTTGCTATCATGGCCCCAAGTGAATAAACCACTGAAAATGTCCTGTTTCACCCATATACATGCTGCAAATCTGGCCTTCATCTATTATTCCCTATTCACAGTATCTCACACATTGATAGCACTTTCAGATCAAAAAAAAAGTAGTCTAGAGAAATCATTTTATTTTTCACTTTAGGACTATTTGTTGAAAGGAGTAAACTAGAACTTAGGATTAACTTGTTTTATTTACTACAACAAATAAAACAGAAACATAGGGCATTGCAAATTCAACAATTTATTGTTAATTTGCTATTCCTACTCACCATTTACTTCTGTGTCTCTATGTATGATGAACTATATTTATAGATACAGATTTTACTTCACTTACATTATTATGACATATGGAAGAAAATATTTCCTTCTATAAGCTACTTCTTAACTAAATGCCAAAGGTTCAAACATATAAACTGAAGAAGTCTGTCCTGAGAGCCAAATAAGACTGTAACTTTTGTACTTTACTTTATATTTAGCAGTCAGTCAAGTTTGATTCATTTCGCTATATGCAGTGCAAAGGTTTGCCCTTGAATATTTTACATTTTTAAAAGGTAAATGTATTCCATGCTTCTCAGAAGGATCATTTTTGATCATCCTGTTTGCTTGAAAGTACATTAGAATTAGTCAAGATTTCCAAGGTTACAGCAAAGATACTCCTATACCACATTGATAAGTCATCAAAAACAATTAAGTCTCTGTTCCCTCACCCATCCTGTATTTAGAAAAACAATCTGTCTTGTTGACTGTGATGTTTATATACTTTGTGTGTGCACGCAATGTTTTCTATTTATCTGTGGTCCCACATTACAGCCAAGACTAAATAAGATTGTCTCAATTTACCAGATTGCAGCTGCCCCAGAACCAGCACTGCAAAGTGTGCTGCAGTCACCAGGTGTACCTGCTGCTGAAGCGCCTTTCAAATGCCAGCCAGGATTCCCCCAGCTACACCCAGCACAGAAGCAGGGCTACTTATTTTCCATGGCTCTCCTAGAGACCAAGCAATTTATTTTGCTGGGTTATTCTGTGTGGATAAACACATTACAATAAACCTTTCTCTCCAGAAGTACTGGTGAAGTTTAGCTAAACAGTTGACTGGAACGGGTTTTGCCCCCGTTCTTTGGATGTGGTTGGATGAATGGGTGCAAGAAAAGGCTTCTGAATGGGAATCCACATAACTATTATGCTGACAAAGCTAAAATAGACCTTTGCCACTCTCCCCACACTATCTGGCCTTACTTTGCTATGATGAATAGGAAACAGTCCATAATGTTCTTATTACTCCTGTTATAATTCACATTAATGCCATTTCACACAAATCTTGTAGTCCAAATGAGGATTCTAATGGTTTTAAATCCTATTTACTTTCACTGTAAGTTTTTCAAGTGCCCAAAAGTCAAGTCCATGAAAGAATAGCTTCTAGTCAGCCATTATAATTTGGTTTTCCTAGCTATTATAGCAAACACCCTCATGTATACAGCCTAGATATATCCCTTCTATTATTCTTTGCATTACTTTTGTTAGCCAGGGAGAGTTTCCCTGACACACTTTTGACAGTTCCGCAATTAATTTGTCTTCATTTCATTGTGTCCTTAATAATACTATGTAGGCAACAGATGTCAAGACTTTCCAAGTGGAATGAAGCAGAAGTGAACACACATCCCTAATAAATTGTTTATTGAATATTTATTTTTACTTGGATGACAAACTGCTAGTGCATCCGCTGGTGGTAAAACCCATGCTTACATGCTACAGCACAACATTTATTGAAGCAGCTATTCTTGCCAAATCTATATTGCATTTATAAATCTTCAAAATAAGCCCTGGTAAATGTCACTTCATCTTAAATGCTCGGCAGAATCAATGACAAGCGATGCTGCCTTTGCCCTTGAAGAATTCATGTGTTTGGATCTAATTCCAAATTCTAAAAACCTGTTCAGAAACACACAGTGTAAACACACATGCAATGAATGTATCAGAAGCAATGGAAAAGAAAGGAAAAGTTACTTTAAATGAAAAAGTTAAACACAAACATGAAAGCTTGTCAATTGGTTTTTTAGACTTCCATTGTAAGCTGCGTGAAATACACTTCTTCAAAGCCCATTAACTTACTTCCATTCTGCATTGTAGTATTTTACAGTGGTCTTTCCTATGCTACCCAACAGCAGTCAGTTGATTTTGATGTGGTTTTAGGCATCACATTAGGCATCTTTGGAAATAAATATAAACATAAAATTAATAATAATAAAAAGATACGGAATACTAATACCTAATTCTAACAAAATTTGTAAACTATTCTGGCATGACATCAGGAAATACTATACATTGTGTATTTATTTGTGTTTCCTAAGTACGAATCCTTCATTTTCTGAATATTTCTGATTTTTTTTCTTATATCTTCAAGTTCAAAGAGAAATGAAATACAAAACCTGAGCAGTATTGCAATAAATGTATATATACCTCCTCTAACTTCTTGAATGCCACCAGTGAATTGTGGAACAGCCTGCTCAGCGTCAGTGGGATGCCCATCTACAAAGAACAGAGCAGCTCTGACAAGCAGCACAGGCCAGATTTGCTGTCATGCCTGACATGGTGAAACCCAAATGCTTTTCCAAGGAAAGCATTGCTACATCCTCACTTTCCAGCTAGTTTGGTAACAGCCATGGTTTAAAAGAGTATGGAGAAGTCTATTCAGGGTTCTGACACAGCAAACAGTCTTCTTCAAGAGCATGTCAACTGACTTAGTATAATGACATGTTTCTATGGCAGAGCTGCAGCTATATCATCTTTTGCACATGTTGGATTTCTCAGAGTTAGGGGAATTTCCTTGAGGAGCAATACTGTCAGCACAGTGCAAGGAAAGAGAGCAGATAAAGAGAACCCAGAGAGATCCAGCAACGGAGAGTATCTCTCCTCAGAAGTTACAATCCCCACAGCACCTTAAATCCTTCCCAGACAGAGTGTCAGGGACACAGCAGCCCTCACACACTACTTTTATAAGGATCTTTTATTCAGGGGAGAAACTGGACATATGGTTCTCCTGACTTGACCCACAGAAACCTTCAGTGCACCTCCCTCACCAGAGCCAGCATTCCTTTTCTTTCTAGAAAAACCTACATTTGTTTCACTCCCAAAAAAAGCTGAACATGTTAATCAAACAGAAAATAATTGGCAGAGCTTGTCATAGAAATGACATTTTAATGGTAGATGAAATCTTGGGGCGATATTCATTGATAAAATACAAAGTGAAATGGAAAAAAACGTTGATTCAAATTAAGACCTTCTGCTTATTGCTAGAAGTCATCACAGGAAATAATAAAAATATTAAAAAATTAGTCTCCATCTATTGACAGCTGCCAGGCTGGTAACTGCCTCAGAAAACTGGCTTTGAAATGGGAACAGTTCAAAAGCAAACAAAAACCCCACAGCCTAGATGGTGATGAGCAAAAAACTACTTCCAAAGCAGGAAAATGGAGGACAAAAAGTTATTAGATACTTTGTTACCTTCTATTTCATAGAATAGCTATGGCTGGAAAGGATCTTAAGATCCTCTAGTTCCAACTCCTCTGCCATGGAAAGGGATATTAATCAAAAGGAAAAACAAACAAACAAAAAGTAGATCTAATACTTTCCCATCCTTTATAGAAATATCTGATAGACACACAGGTAGGATGAATAACCAACTACAGCAATTTTTCTCTATTTAGTATCATCCCTACGGACAGAATGTTGTAGTAGGTATGAAGAGTTTTATTGTGCTCCATGAGACTTTAGAAAATGTGCTTACTACATTACTGCATTGTTTTATTCTAAATAAAAGATAAAACCACTGCTCTTACAATTTAGATTTGGGTTTGATGTCTGCATGCAGTGATTTGTAAAGCTTATAAAACTGCTTAAGCACATACCACTTTCTTTTCTCTAATTCCTGTATGCTTTGATAAATAGTTAACGCAACAATAGCAGGATAATTTTTATCTTTGCAAAGAGAGATGGATTACACGGCCACTACTAAGTATTGGCAAAAGCATCACACACTGTGCAATTTCCAAATATGCAATGCAAAGAGTCTTTCATTTCATCCACCAATCCAGAAGATATTTCAACTGATAAAGGGAAAGATTCCAGCTCCCCTATTTGAAAATTACCAAAATACAGGTGTCAAGATGCTGGAAAGCTGCCCTTTCACCAACTCTCCTTGGCTATGTGACAACGAAGTGAGAACCTGTTGGAAGGAAGAAATGCTTCCCTGTCAGTAGCTTCTCAGTCTTTGCGTCTCTGATTCCATACAACTATAACTGACAGCCATGATTTGGAATAATTGGGGGAAAATTTTAATGTTTCCTAAATGAATTGAATTAAGGAGTTAGAATAAGGCTTGTGGGAAGAAACACCACCTGTCTGTGGTATGGATTGCGATGAAACTTAAATAAGATACCATTTCCGATTACATAAGAATTTGTTCAGTCTCCTCCCTGTACCTCACTACAAAATGTTTGGGGATGGACAATGGCGATAAGATACAACAGGTTCCTAATCTGCAAAACAATTGAAAAATCCTTTTTTCAGAGGCACTCTCACATTCATCAGCTGCCTGATTTAGCATTTCCATCTGGACAGTTGGCAGTCACCCACTGTAGTTCAGACTACCTCAAAACATCGCACAGAGGCTTCGGGCAAACTCTGATATAGATACTCAGTAAGGGAAGAACAGGTTCTTACTAAAATCACTTCCATTTTCAGGTATATCAATCAAATGAACAGTAGTTTCAATTCCATTATTCCAAAACCAGAAAGGTAGAAAACACTTGAAAGCTGAAATTATCATCATGTTAAGTTTTTGTGCCCTGAATATCTAGATATGGCTTGAAATAGACCTGACAGGTTTAGTCCATTCATTTCTCATCTACCACTTCTCCAGTTAGAAACAGATCTAATAAAGAAGGTTTGTTATTGTTTTTCTTTTTTTTTTTTAAATAAAAATCCATGTAATGAAGAGAAACATGTACTTCTACAAACATCATTATTTCATTAGGGACAGTCTCTGAACATCACTGCTGGATTACACAAAATATGGAACTGCAGTCACCTTCTCCTCTTCCTCTTTCTGTTGTCATACTGTTAATTCCAACTGTGAAGCCACTGACCCTTGAAATTATTTTCACATTCCTGGAAAACACATGTGGCTTTTCCTTATTTTTATCTTTCTAGAATTGTTCTTTCAAGATTCTGTGTGCCCCCTGGAAAATATTAATTCACAGAGGATTCTGTTAACAAATATTAAAACTTAGCTTTAGTTTTAGCCTTAGAGAATCGAACCTCTAATGAGGGAACTCAGAGTTCAGCTTGCATTATTTCTCACTAGTATCATAAAACCAGGTTCAGCATATGTAATGCTGCTGCAGCTTAAGCCCAGCAAGATATACCCTGAACTTTCAAATCCCTTACTCTTATTTGTACAAGCCAGGCTATGAAAACAGACACTTCTAATGAATTCACTGAGAAATCCTTAGTAGAAGTAGCAATGGCAGATTTAGAGCTATAATATTTAAAGCAACTGCAAAATTGTGCTTTCATCAGGAAAGGAACAAAAGCTTTGTTAGTTTTGAAGCTTACATTTATATTCAGCATAAAAATTCAAAGTATCATTGCCTGCCACTACTAGGAGACAGAGGTCAAATATGGCAAGTAAAAAAAAATTACATTCACAAGCTATACAAAAGAGAAAATGGGCTCAAATTGTATGAAGTGCAGTGACATTATTTAAATGTCTTTGTTAATCAGGGTCCTGACATAAGAGATGGTGCTGAGAAGAATTTGCTCTTCAGACTCTTCTCAGCATGGGTCAAATCTGCTTAATATTCCAAACGCTGAGTCTAGCTGAACCGCGTTACCCTTTATGATCTCTCATCTGGGGGTTTTTTTTCTCCTTTGAATTCAAGATGCACCAGTATTTTCAGTTTTCATCACTGCTAAAGGGCAGGGAAGCTATAGTATAAACAGTGAAGTTCTTTTCAAGCCTTGTTTATAATGATTTATACATTATACAGATGTTAGACCTGCAGAAATTTTTGCAGAAAGTCAGAACAAAAAAGAAAAGTAGTTTGGGTACATTTACTTTTGACCTTATTTATTCTTTCCAGTTGCTCAGTGAGAGACAAAAAAATAGGAGTATCTTCTGATTCACACATGAAAAAAATAAGGGCAGTCAAATTTCCACCCCATCAAGCCACAATGGTGTGAAGCCCATGAAAAGTAAAGAATGATGAGGTCCGCAGAGCATTTTAATGTACAGATGTTGCTGCTTAATCTGCACCAACATGCCATTTGAAGTGTGCCCATGACTACTATGAAGAACATTTCAGATGGTCAGTTTTCACTCTTTCATGGATAAATAAAAGGTAAATAAATGCCAAAGTCATGCCTGTTGTAAATCTTAGCCAGTATGTTGGTCTCTGCATTCTCTAGTGATATTTGTGGAGAGCAAAAAGGGTTCCAGGTTCCTTACAACAAAAGGCTGCTCTGGCCCTCCTGTTGGCACCATACTGTAGAGGATGTGCTCTGCACTCGCAAGATCAAGAACTTGTTTTCCTCTGTGGTTCCTTCTTCCGCCAGTACTCATGTAGCTCCCCCAGCCATCTACAAGCTTAGTCTCTGACAGCTGCTTTACCATTACCCAGACTTGCTACCTGAGCAGTCTGGAAGGTGGTTTTATTTCCCTCCCAAAATACTCAATCCATAGAAGACTTCCTCCCATTTCAAACAGGATATACAGCACAATGAGAGGATAGGAAAGAGAAGCTACACAGTTTATTTTGATTTATTGGAAACACGATGGGACTGCCCAAAGGCCTTCATCAGAGTCCAGTTGTGCTTGGAGCTGTTTCACTCTATCTGCAACAGGTGGAAAGATACTTACTCCAGAGCAGTGACATAGATGAGGTTGCTCTAGACAAGATGAGATGCAGCCCACCTGAGGACAACTGTTTTCACAGTGGGGATTTAGGAAGGGCATACTACTATAAAGACCAACTGCACAATTGTTGAAGATTTTGGCAGTCTGATGTAAGTGAAAGGTTTGAGAAACTGCAATGACACAAATCTGACCATCTGATACGATTCCCTTGGGCCACTTAATAAATACAATGTTTTCACACTACTGGCCAGTATTTGTTAAAAGCTAGTTTCCAAAACGTTCCTGTTCAGAATCCAAACCAATCCAATCCTAAATACTCACTCCACAGAATGTCATATCCTGTACTTAAAATTAATGGTTATTTTTTTAACTTGCAGATAGAGTGGGGAATGCCCCATGTAATTCAGAAGGGACAAAGCTACTGAATTCAGCTTTGAGAATAGGTCTTCACCAAGCCAGTGTATGTCACAAGGTTTTCATCTGTAATGCTGAAATAAGGTGGCATGCTGGTCGGGTAGCTAGGGTTATACTACAAAATATTTTCCATGTTTTCAATGGGTGTAATACACATTTCATTATTTCCTGTCCATGCATCTGATACCTCTATGTTCCCCCTGCTATAGACACCCAACCCAGCAAGAGCTTAAAGGGCTATACTTAGAGTCTTGCAAGTTAGGAAACACCAAAAGCATTGGAAAGGCTGAAAATGTTTTGATACCTTCTTCCATGGTCAGCAAGCAGCAACGGCCAGGTGCTATAGCTGAGGCACTTCTGTGAATGGAGGTGCACTAGGTAGTGTATATAGAATAGTACAAATGAAGTGTATTTCATTGGACATGGGACACTTGCACTTCATTTATTAAAAAAACCCTAGACTACCAAAGCAAAACAAAGAATAGGTCACAAGGAGCAGTATGAGATAACAGGAGGAAGGATTTTGGAAAAGAAAGGAAGAAAAAGACAACTTAAAAATATTACTTCCTCTCCTTCTTACAATTTTCTTCACGTTGTTTTTCTCTTTTTCAGGCCCAGCTTCAGAAGGGGAGTATTTAAGGATTAAAAGAGAACTCTTCCCTTCAGAGAACCAGTTTCACCAAATGTAATGTTGACAGGCACTGTACAGCTACGGTGTGTATTTGGGAAGACATAATAAATATGAACTGAAAAGGTCACATCTCACACAGGCACCTTTGACGACTCATGCAGACTCTCTCAAAATACATCTCAGAAGTAGATACAGTAACACATTCCTTCCCTCCAGCATTCACAGTAACTAGGGTTTCAAAACCACTTAAAATTTTCTATTAAAAATCTCAATTCAGGAATATACCTTACTTGGATTTAACACGTTCCCAGAAAGGCAGTTGGGGTCCTGTATTCCATGCAACAGTCCAAGTTTGACATGGAACTATTTCTTTTCCACAAAGATAAATTAAAACTACAGCTTTCAAAGGAGACAAAATAGACAGCAATCCATTTATGATGACATCTCACTCACTCATGCTCACAGTCTCACAGTCTACTGCCAATAAATATTTAAGAAATTAATAAGACTTCAAAATGTAGAAAAACAGTAAATAACTGCAATGCTTTTAAGTAAAAACCACATGTGACTTTTCTTTTTCACAGCTAGCTATTGGGATTGAATGGGTTAATTTATTTCCTGAGACAGAAGACCTTAGATAAGCTTGGTGGTTATGTAGGCATGTCTGGGTTGCTAGGAGTTTAAACTATCAGCTTGCAAATGGAGCTATTTCAGATCCCAGGTGATCCAAAGAATAGTTTCTCCTCATGCACTAAACGATACAGGGATTATGTGGAAAAATAATAGAATGTGATCATATAATCAGACACTGCTCTGTAACACACAAGGACAAAGATGCTGAATTAAGGCAGTGCAGGAAATGCCAGAATTACATTTGTCTGCCTTCTGAGTGTTTGATTTGCAGTCCTCAGAACGTTGGGGTTTTTTAATTATTATTTTTATTAATCATAACTATTGTGTATAACACACACAGAGAATATGATACAGTACTGGGTAATAATGAGACCTCTTGTGTGCAGCTCCTGCTTGTTAATTGTCCTGGTATTTTTCTACTTGGACATGGATATTCCAGTGGTTAATGATATTATATCTTCTGTATATCAGCTCACTCATGCATATGACCACTTGATTGCCTCACATACCCTGTTTAACCTAATTATCATAAACTCTCATGTCTCAAGAATTTTCTGTGACTCCAAGATCTGCACTATTGAAAACAGGCATAACTCTCTAAGCAATTTCTGAGCTTGGTCACAGTACAGCAAACCTGTACCACTTCCTCAAGTCAGGTGCATCACTGACAAACACTGATGAACCGGTTTCAACGATATTCTGTATCTTATGCTATTGTTTGCATTAAAGCACATGCTAAAACACCTTTAGAGCAAGAAGGGTAGGAGCTTTGGAGGAAGAGGAATAGCTTTTATGTTTCTTCTTAATATTTTATATAAGCATGAGAAACACCACAGAGTACTTAGTAAGGAGGGAAAAAATGCAGGCTTGAGTTCATCCAGCAATGAAGTAATCAGAACCTGTCACACAGTATATAAAATATGTTCAAACACATACTTGACTTTAATTTATAGGTGCTAAAGCTCCTACTGAATTAAATTGGAGTTCAGGGTGCTAAGCACCCCTGTAAATCAGAAGCTTCATGCACACACAATTGTGGTCCCGGGCTGCTTGTTTAACACGAAATCACTTTTATCACCGTAGCGAGTAGAGGAGAACAGCCCATGACCAGAACGCTATTTTTATCTACCAAATCTGTAACTCAGTGTAAACTATTTCTCCAGGAAATAAATATGTAAAGGTGGCATCAATTATTACAGTTTCAATTAAGGTACTGAATGGCAGGAGATGCCATGTGTAGCAGAAATTACTAATTGGAAAAGGGAATAAAGTACATTTTTCAGATAAAGCTGAAGTAATTTTATTATTTAAAAAATTTAGGCAGGATATTTATTCTCTTCTCAACAAAGGAGATGATAGTACTCACACATGATAAAAATCTTTTCACTTCCTCTTTTAGACAAAGCTGGAGACAGAAGGCTATTTTTCATATTCAGCCCCTCAATTATTAGTTTTGCTACCTTCCCAGCTGTTGCCAAGAGCTTCAGCTTTCCCTTTTCTTAAAGATCAAAGTAAAAATCCTGAGAATGGGATCCTGAACTGAGAAACAACACAGAGATTAAATACATGTGTGTGCACGTGTGCTTAGATCACCAGAAATTAATAGCTTGTGTATCATCATGCTAACACATCTTCACGATCGCTTATGATACATGATTGTTTAATTTTCACGTGAAGCATAATGTCAAAGAATCTGATTTGCAATGTTTTGGGATAGTTCGACAAAACGAATTTGCAGAAATTACACAGGAGCTGATCCTGTTTCCACTGAATTCAGCAAAATTGCTCAATAAGCTATATGCACTCCATTTAACTTACCTCCTAAAATCATCAGCAAAGTGGTCAAGAATAGCAGGGTAATACTGGGAAATGAGAAATTGAAGTGATACTGCTGCTAGTAACACAGTACCCTACACTTATGTAGTGCCTGCCACTCTCAAAGATGCTGAAGTCATATACACAGGGTGAGGTCCAAGCTGTCAAACAGTATCCCTGGCTCTGACTTTGGTCCAGGATGGCAGACCATTTTGCTCCAAAACCTGCATGAAATTTTCCACTCAGAGAAAAACGGAATCTCTCTGATCTCTTGAGATACCAAAGAGCAGCCCACGTGTGTTTAACTTCACACAACTTAGACTTCTCTCATGCCTGTGTCTTTTCCCTGCCTACATTTCTCTGATTTACTTTTTCTTTCCCTCCAGTCAACTGCAAACATATATATGAAGATTTCATTTTTGGGAAGCACCTTCAACTCGATTCACTTCAGTTGAATCTTCAAACACTCAGCCTCTCTGACTATCAGGCCGTAAATATAAAAAAAGTAAATATCTGTATCTTGCAACCTCTCCTCTTCTCTCTTTGTGACAGTGCTGCTCACAGCTTCCCCAGGGACTGATTTATCCACAACACTGGTATTTTAAATTCAACAATATGCAATTCATTTTTGCTGTCCTCAAAGATAACAAATACTCAGTTTTAAATTATTGAATCATTCATTTAACTTAGGATGCCTGAAAATTATCATTTTTATGGAAAGTAATAGATTGTAATTGCAAGCAATAAAAATAGAAGTAAAGAGAAAACCCGGATGTGCCACAAAGAAAATACCTCATTCTTTAAATGTGCGTGTTTAATTAATGATGATTTCTTATTGTAACACATTACTTACAAAATTAACACTTTTCAGATCTATCTGCTAACAGCAATTTTAAAAGTTATTTCAGCTGTGAATGACTCATGACTTTTTTACTAATTTTACTAATAGTTCCCCTGAGTTCAGCCCTCCTAGAAGCAGTGGGAAGCGATGACAGGCTCTGGCTGCTCAAGCCCCTGGATGGAGCATTTTCAAGTGGGCACATTATCAGCTGGACTCATACAAAGGTTCACATTCAGACCTGCTGACGGTGACATGATGTAGGGCCTCCTGAATACTACACATTAAGAAAATGTTTCTATTAAATTGGCAGTCCAGGCTACATTAATGCAACGTTCCGCTCGGCACCTTGCAGACGTGGCTTTAACCATTACTTTCCTGTTCCCCTGGATGAAGCTGTAGCATTGGACATAAGCTGGAGCACAGACACCTTTCCTGGAAAATATACAATCCCAAAATATACAGTCCCTGGAAAATATACAGTCCCAAACAGTCCCAAGTGCTTAAATCCAAAAACTATCTCCTGCTTAAGAGAACAGCAAAGCTCCAATAGCATGAAGTAAGCCATTTACTCTGGTTGTTATACTTCTTGTACAAAAAACCTAAAGCATCACATTTATCAGTGCTAGTAGCTGCTAGTCTGGTATTATGAATGAATACTGCGAGATTCAAAATTTAAGTCTAGATCGTCTCAAAATTTACTGGTGATGATATTCTGTCAACACAGAATAATCCTTTGCACTGTTCTTCTCCATTTATTTACCCAGTTTGGCAATAGTGATACTGTGCTGAGGACTGCCTCAATCAAGCTTGAAAATATTAGTGTCTCGACTTCCATTTTTGATGAACCATTACCCCGTGATTAAGGTTGCTTCTTTTGTTGCTTGTTTATTTGTTTCTACTTTCCTATTTGAATTCATTTGGATCCAGCTTCCAGCCTACGTCAGCCAAATCTTGTCTTTCTCTGCTAGATTATAGAGGTAACCAATATTTTCGGCACATTAAGGCCTTTCTGCACTGTAAACAAATTGTCTGCCTTTCTTTGAGAAAAGCAGAACAGATGGAGCTCTAAGTTTCTCACTATAAGGCATTCTCTAAAAATTATTTTTCTGACCCATTCATTTACCTTTTTCAATTCACCAACATAGCTTAAACAAATGCAGACACAAAATCAAGCAAGATATTCCAGTAGCTGCCTGACTAATGCATTATATAGAGAAAAATTACATCTCTCTACTTAAGTCACTATTCTAATCTGTATCCATGATCCACATTAGCCTGCTTTGTCCCAACTCTTATAGAAAGCTCCGATGAGCTCCTTGTCTAGTATGACCCTAACACCATTCTCAAGTACAAGCCCTCAAGGGAACAGACATCCTCACTGCAACCCCCAGCCTGCATTCTCTTTATACATTCTTTTTGAATGGCCCATGTTGGCAGTCATCCTAAATTCTCTGGTAGAACTTAATCACTCTTCACAATTCCAATAATAATTATAAGTCACGTGGAAGTTTTTTTACTGGCAGCTACTGTATGTGTATCTCCAACTTAACGACAAAGTTGTGGATGAGAATTGAACCAGCATTTATTCCCAAGGAATTTCACTAAAAAGAGTCTTACTTCAGTCTCATTATTATTTGGGAGTGGAAAGCGTGCTTCTATCCAAATCAGGAGCACTATTTATATATTAAAAAATATGCAAGGCATAGCAAATGACGGGCTTCATTGTGTAGATAGGTAAAGGCCATGTATGAAAATATGAAGCATGTATCAGAACCAATGGTCCTTAAAAATCAATTTCTTAGACCTTGTGTTTTACACAATTGTGTAATGCACGATTCAATGTGTATTAGAAGGTAAGACTGTACAAAGCAAACACACGTTTATACACATTTGAACCACAAAGACAAGAATTAACAAAAAATTTTCAAATCACTGCAATACGGTATGAAAAGCACACTAAATAGAAGTATATTAATGCTTTCATAATTGTGCTATTTTATTCAACATGGTCTCCATCAAGAATATGAATCCTTTCTGTCTGCCTCCAGAGTCCCCAGGCCCAAAATAACATAAGATTAACTTCCAGTGCAGACTTCTTTTTCTTTGGTGAGGGGAAGAAGGCAGAGAGAAAAATGCTTTGTCAGTGTGAAGGAGAAAGTCTGAAAGCAAATACAAGTCCATAATAGAAAAATAAAAAAAGATATCTTCATTACTGTCCTAATAACTCTAGAATTCAGGAAAGTGCTGAAAAATGAAGCCCATTCATTCCTTCTGGAGCAGCAAATGCAACTTACAGCAATGCTAAAATATTTCTTGGATAGAAAAATTCTAAGGGGCACCTGCATTACTTCTCCTGACTCCTCAATTCCTCATTTTACTCTTTGCCCACCAAGCGAGATGACCAAGGTTGCACATCGCATGGTAAAATTCCTAATACAATCAGTAAGAGGCCACAAAGCTGAATATTTGATGCTAGTTTATTACCTTCATTGTGCTTCCCCAGGTTCAGTATCCCTCCCCCAGCCTGCTCTCATCCCTTTCTTACGCAAGCCCCCTCCAGAGGCACAAACAATTCTAGCTCAAAAGCCACATTACCTCTCATTTTATGAAATTTCTGCAAGGAATAACCTTTAACCCATACTTTGCCTCCTCCCCTTCCCTGCCAAAAGCTTTATTCATTCAATTCTTTTTCAACCTCAATTACTTCCCATTTAACAAATGGTGGTATAGCAGTGAAGCACTACAGTAAGAACAAAGGTTGGTGCTCCATTGCAATCTCTTCAGGGTAGAATTAAAGGCAAATTTGCTATCAGAGAAAGCCACCTCTCCTCAATTTTTCTGTCACTGCATTATTATTATACAGCTTGTCTTTGAAAGGAAGGCTCTCAGGGTGTCATGAACTCTCAGAGAATTTCTAGTCTACAATACCTTTCAGTAAAAAAGGGAATGCTCCAGAGAGAAAATAACCTTTGTGTAAGGAAAGGTTTGTTCTGCAATATTGTCTGAGCATTGGCTTTACAGGGAAGAAATGAGTCTTCGCATTTGCATTACCAGAGCATAGAAACTGGTCCAAAAGAATATCACTCTGCACAGCCCGAGCTATACTGCTCTCTTTCCTCTGACTGAGAGACAGAGAGACTTGAGCAGGATTAGGCAGTATATACAATCCCTCCTCTATTGATACATGTCCATAGCAGAACACACACAACTGAATTCAGAAAACATGGAAAAAAAATAAATAAAAGCCATGTCACTTTCTGATCTTATTTGAAGGATAAGGGAAGAACAGATTCCTAATTGCCTTTGCCCTCATTTCTCAATCATTTTCTCTTATTTTCCCCCTGATTTTAAATACTTCAAATGCAGGCATAAATTCCTGCCTTTTCCTGGCCTGTCTAAAGCAGCAGTTTATGTCAGCAACAGGACAGCAGCATCCTCACGGAGACAAATTAGTAATACTCCAGAAAAATCCTAAACTGTCTCATGAGGAAAAAAATAAACAATGCTTACAGCAAATACCATACATATATAATCATACACAGAAACACATGTTCTGGCACAGGAGTGAATGGAGGACAGACAAAAGTGACAAATGCTCTTAAAAAAGGGAGGAAATAAGGAGATAGACTCCAAGCTGTGTGAATTGTTATATGCCCATTGAAATAAATGGAACGCTGATAATTAATTTCAGCTAAGGATCTGCCCCTGAGAAATAAAAAGTGCCTCTTAACTTGCTTGCATCCTGCTTTCCTGAATTATTTTAATTACACAAAAAGTTAGGGCGTCTATTATTTCTATTTCATACATTTTTATGTATTCCACCAGTCACATTAAAGAATTATTATTTTCTTTTAAGTGGAACATTTTCTTTATCCAAAGAGACTAGAGAAACAGAATGTTGAAATATAAAAGTAAGGTGAAATGGTTAATGGAATAAACTGCTTGCAAATACATAGGAAAAAAATAAAGAACAGGAAAAGTAAATTTTGTGGTATTCAGATTCAGGTTGAAGCTCAACAAGAAGCATGATCAAAATGTATCATCCCTGGAGAGGTACAGCTTATTGAAGACAGTGGCATTTCATATGCTTTCTTTAATACTGTTTACAAATTACATCCTTCTGGGAGTTGTCGGGGAAAAAAAAAATTGTACTTTAAAGGCATGCATGTGGGTTATTAGCTAAAGCTAATGGCCACCATTGCCACATATCCGAATGACTGTTGTTTTCCCCTGAAAGAAAAATAAACCCAAGAAAAATGGTATCATACTTAATGTTCTGCAAACATTTTAATAATACATAAAGTCTGAGTTAGAAAGGAAAACAACTCAAAACCAAATCAATAAAGTCTGTAATACTAAAAAATTTCAATTTAGCCTCCAGTTACTCTATGTCAGTGTTTACTGCATATCATACAGGCTACTTCACGTACCTGCATGCCTAGGATATTCCTAGTGCTGTGAATCCTTTAGATGTATCCCAAATACTGAGACAGCGCTACTTAAATCTCTGGAATGATAAACAATTAAAAAACCCTCACTACCCCCGCCATTCAGTTATACTTTAAAAATAGCACAGCTAAGCAGGTGGTGAGTAGTGATCACTGCACTTGCTGTCACTGACTGACTGCAGATTGCACACAGCAAATCTATGTGAAGATACGTAGTTATTTTCGTTACTCATCTTTTCTCTTCCTACTCATCAACTTTACCTAAATATGTTTTCCAGCTGTAACACACAGAGTTTTACACTGTAGACTCCTATAGACAGAGATTATCACTCTAAACTTGGTTACTGTCTGTAGAAGAAGTCTTAGACTGCAAACTAAATTGTCAGCCTAAGAATTTGGTAATCACTCAATGGCATCAGACTTGGCACAAATAAGGTAAAAATGAGCACTAAAGGGTTAAGCCTTTTGGTTCCTGAAGACTTTTTGACAGTGTTAAACACTGAAAACACATAAGGAAAACAGGATTTGGTATGCTAGTGAAAGGAGCGAGCTGCAGGTTGTAAAATTTTAAGTTACCCATTTGTTAAATTACCATCTATTCATAAAATTATTCCAAGTTTGAATAAGAAAGATGATGATAGATGCAAATTAAGTATACTGCAGTTAACAGCAGCATTTCATAGTTCATTTCCAGAATATTTTGGGTCTTGTGCTCTTTGGCTCTTTTGTATAAATGGTTAGTACACCTGGCCAGCTCATCATGACAGTACTTCTTCAGTATGATGCAGGAGAAATCATAGGAGGCTTTTAAAAAGGGGAAGGAAAAAAAAAAAAAAAAAAGGTTTTCAAAACCATTGTCAAAATGAAGGTCCAGAAATCAATTTGTAATTATCTGCCAACACAAATCTAAAGGCTTTTCTGTGATAAGGGTGGTAATACATAGGGCTGTAATGTGAATTATTTCAAAGAATAAAAGACTGATTGTCTTCATGACCTATATAGCTTTTAGTGAGCTTTAAAACAAAATTACATTTTATACTTCTCATGAATGGCTTTCTCCCTCCTCTTTCACCCTTTAAAAATGCAGGGGTTTTGTCCCATCTAGTGGGCTTTCAGCTTTAAATAGGACTCGGTTTCTTCCAATGTTGATACATTTTGTTCCACTGAAAGCGAAGGCTCTGGCTTTGCAAAAGAGCTGAAGTTTCCCCCGTACAAAGGAAATCCTTTCCAATACATTTAAAAGTAAACTACAAACCACATGATCATGTTATTTTTACACAGAAGCTCAGCACTAGAATTCATTCCCCCTCCCCCCCCCCCACCAAAAAAATTTCACAATATATAAAAATACCAGGGAATAGCTTATTTTAGGTTAAAATAAAGTCAAATGAATATGAGGGGAAAAAAATACAGGGTTTGCAACAAATTGGGGGGGTGGGGAAGTATGAATTGCAACATTTTTAGAGTGTAAGGGCCATGTTCAGATAGGTCACTGCACTTAAACACTCAGGTGTTATGGCCTGACACCAACAGTTATTCTGGGTGTAGGTGACTATGGGCCTAGCTTTCAGCCCTTCAGTGGTACTGAACACACACTGTAGTCCACACACTGTGATCCAAACCTGCAAAAGCTTCTGTGGGGGATACCAGTTGCAACTTTCTTATGCAAAGTTACCTCCACATGCTTTCACTTATTTATGGTTATTGCTACTTGAAAACTGCTTTCCAAGAAAACATGGTAGTTTCAGTAAAGTATTATTAAAAATATTAAACATAAACCACCATTAATATTGTAGTGAGTATATCTCTACAGAAACATTAAATTTTTTGAAAGAATTTTTGGTTTGTTCTCTTGGCTTTATCCAGAGATTCAGAAGAACAAATATTACTTAAGTGTGTTAATCTGAAAGCCTTTTGGATGTTGGTAAGCAAGAGGTCCCTGGGATAAATATGTACATCCCATTCGTGTTAATAATAAGCCATATTCTTAACTGAAGTACCTGCTGTTGTATATGTCAGGATTTCTTTGCACTAGCAGCTAGATCTTACTTTGGAAATGTGATGAATTTCTTTACCAATCTAAAATTCTTAAAAATGTTCCAAAATTATCTAATTATTCTGGATTTTTAGGACAACTGTTCTGAAGAAAATAAAAAAATCCAATTGCTTGTTTGTTTTTTCTGAGACGTTTTTTGTAGTATCATATTCTCTCCTCTCATAACAAAATATATAATCTGTGCACTGACCCTGTACATTCATAGATCACGCAGCCTTTTAAGGCCATATTCAAAAGTCCTGCATGAGGCCTTTCAAGTAATAAATAAAATACAGTGCCAACACATCCCTGCCAACTCTTCCGCAATTGGCAGGCTCTGCTCATTTAATAACTTTACCTTTCACTAGAGAGCAAACCTGTCCCCATAAGCCATATGCTTTTTTCCAACATTTGTTTCACTTGAACTTAATTTCTGAAGGGACAGTAAAGTACATAATGTCACAACAACTTGCTGCTAGATTTGCTAATGCTGCAAGCAAGGTTATCTAGCCTGTTCTCCAACTCCAAATGGTCTCCACTGAGTCAAAGAAGTTGGAAAAAAAGCAAGGTGGAGATGAAAACTTTTTTGTTCCTTTTTATTTCCCAGCTTGGATAGCAAATTAATGGTGGGTTAATAAGATAATAGAAGCACAGACTGGATGGTTCATCTTACTACCAAAGACTCTCTGACAAATCGTCTTCTGTGTTATGACTAGTTGGGAAATCTCATCTCCTGAACACAAATAGGGGCAGCTCTGAAGCTACTCTAGCCTACACCACAGACAAAGGAAGATGTAAATACTCAGCTGGCACAAACATAAGGACACAATTACCTTTTTCTTGTCCCTATTGTTTGACCTGAACAGAGTACCTGGTCTCTGAACCAGCCAAACATGGCTGAAGAGGCAAGTCCATAAAAATTCCAGAACAAACTTTGGTAAGAAGTAGAACTCGCTGCACTGTTAATCAACTCTTATCTTTTAGGGAAAAAAATGCAAATGTAAGATGGTTAAAAAAAAATGAAAACTTTTAATGAAAACAAGAATTACTCACACTGCTCCACAGAGGATAAAAGATTTCTCTTTGGATTCTATTCTAATCTAGTTTCAGGGTAATTGTTAAAGTGTTTGAAATATCTTATCTCTCCCTCCCCCATGTTTATATTCTTGACTTCTTTAACATACAGATTGCTTTTAATTTGGTTGGAATGTTGGTTCTGTATAAGGCTCCCATATAACTCCCAGTTAAGTGAGCCTTTCCCAAGAAATAACCTCCTGTCCTCTCCCTTCCCCAACACTTTCAGCCCAAAATTCCTATCACAGTTAAAGGAAATTTTACTATTAAAAGGAAATTTTACTATTTTCTCTTCACCTTATATTGCAAGATCCTTCCCTTAGATGTGCAAGAGTGCTGTCCTCAGACCCTGCTTGCTTCTCTACTCGTGTTGTGACTGCTCAGAAGAGCCACCCTCCTCCAAATCGTAGTGTTAGAACTTCAAGATCTTGTTTTGTTTCTCCATTTCCCTGATTCTCAATGACTAGTCTGTGCTAAGTAGCTCAGTTTTTCTCTTGATAAACAGTGCTAACCCTGCAGAGCAAGTCTTGCAGCCCCTATGTAACCGTCTAGTATGCAGTGGACTATGTTATAAGTGTATAAGGATTTATCACTATGAAATCTAGACTATAGTCTTGTTCCCTTCACTTACTTTACTGAAGTTGTCATCCCCCTGTGCCTTTGACTAGCCCTTTTTTTGGCATTATTTTCCTGATTGCCTTGAACCACAAAGATGAGGGGAACTGAACCTTAAGTGTCCCAGCAAGAGACCAGTAAAAGTTCCTCAATTTATCAATGATTTCCTCCAAGCAGTCACCTCAATGCATTGAAGAAGCAATAAAGGCAGCGTAACATATTTGAAAACATTTGTTCTTTCCTCTGACTGTATCTGCCTCAGTAGGAAATGATCCCAACAATACAGAACAGAAGAGCATGGTAGGCCTGAAAATGTATCTTACAGTTTGGGGTCAAAGCCTTTTTGGCTTTCTTCTCCTTCACCAAGGTAATGGACAGTGTGAGGTAGCTCAGCATGCTTGTCACTAACTTTTCACCTCCAACTCTCCAGCTTGTAGTACGATCAAAGCAGAGGAACACAAAGGAGGATTCTATCACATAGATCATGGAGAAAGACCTGTTTTTCATCCCCTTTGTATACAACAACCCCTCTGATTACTGGCATTATGTTCAGTTCCTCTTCCCTTTTCTTAAGTCTCCGCAGTATTGATTGATACAATGACTACAAAGAAGTTTGTTCAAAAAGGAAACAGACAACAGAAGAAAATTACTGATAATTGGAAGAGGAGCTGTAATAATTACCATTGTTTGACTGGAACTCAAGTATGTAGCAATACTTTAAGAGTCCATTGATTCTAGAGTGATTTCAAAAAGGTAAACTATCCAACAACACCTAGCCAGCCTCAGGTACAGCAGCATCTTCTGCACATTGACAGTACAAACCAATCCACCCTAGTCACATAAGTGGTAAACTCACAGTGATTCAACCCACTATAATCCTAATTCTTTCCACTGAATAGTTCAAAAGCAGTATTGCTCTCCAACTCTCATATGCAGGTAAGCTTTGCCTTCCTATGTTTTAATTATTCTTGACCCAAACCAAGTAGTAACTCTCACTCACAGCAATCTAGCCTGGCCCTCCACTGCACTGAAGTCACCACCAACACACAGCAACAGCTGAGAGGAGTTACAAGATCAGAGGTCATAATGTGCTAAAATTATTCACAGTATTCTTAGAAAGTGACATATAGCAAACAGCCTTGCTTAAGTGTCCTGTCTTACTGTTTTCCTTCATCATCTCTCACCTTCTGCACTGAACCAGGTGTTTCTATGTACATATCTTTGCCAACTTCACCTGATCATTATTCAAAGCTTTATATTCTTCTTCCAAAAATCTTAATAATTGTTTTGACAGCTTGAACTCTATGACAATTATCCTTTGGGGAATCAAAAGAATATCCTATTATTAGCTGGGAAGATAACCTGGCAGAAAGTATAAACCCAGGACTGCCACAGGCTGTTTTTTATGAAACATCTGATTGAGATCTCAAATAGGGACTAATAGGAGGAACACTGTTGTTCACTGAACATGTACTAGTGAGCTGCGTAGTGTGCCTGGCAGCACCACTGAGTAGCTGTGGCCTTTCAGAACACCACTGTTATGACTTCTATGTGGTTTTCTTAAAGTCAGACAATGGAGGAGGAACAATCTCTCCTTATGTGTTTGTACCACGTTTAACACATCTTCATGCAAAAATTAACACTATTTACAGTAGCAGCTAAACCACTGATGGAAAAGGAGGTACTGCTTCATTCATCATCTACTAAGGTTATTTTATCTTATTTTTTTGAAAATTTATGATTATCATAGCTGTCTCAGTAGGAAAACAGATAAGACTAGTAAAAATCACTGTAAATTAATGGAGGATTTTAATCTTATTTAGCCTTGCTGTTCTCTTGACTTTCAAAAAAATAAATAATTCAAGATCACATATTTTCCACTGATGCATGTTGCAGTTTAAGCCCAGCATGCACACTTCATGTGATGAATGACAGCTGATTTCTCATTTTTTCCTTTTTAAGTATCTTAGATTATGAAACAAAACTTGGAATCAGTATTGTTTCAATGGATATTATGAAATCTTCTTACTGGTGAAAAATATCAACATAACATGCTACATTTCAGGTAGATATCTGTATATTGTCACAGGAAGACGCTCCTCCTACTAATCAAAGGCAAAGAGTAATCACAGTGGTTCACAGCACTAGTTTAACTGTTGCCAAATAGTGCCATTTAAGAGTAATTCTGATTATGCAAATAACTGCAGAGACATGACCCACACCCAGATCACTGAAAATCTAATCGCACTGCATCAAATTTACCAGAAAATCACAAGGGCAGTCACCAGATGAACTCTGGCCATATTAGAGTGCAATCATTCTTTCTGATGACATCCCCAAGCCATACAGGACGCTATCTATTTTGCTCAATTTCCAGACAAAATAGTTTAAGTAATATTAATGCAATTTAGAGTTTAATGCTCCCTTGCCCAAATACTTTCGTTCCTCACTCCAACAATCTCTTCTTTCCATCTCATTTGAAGCACTGATTTTCTATCAGAGAGATATAAAATACCTGGGGTAATTCTTCAGTGCCACTGGAGAATATTTCAGCTTTAGGTCTGTAAAATGCCTAATGAGACAATTCCATATACTGAAAAATAAAGCCCATAGCTTTATTGTACTGCTGTTAGCTTTGAGTAGGCAACAGTGTCTACTCAAAAGGAGGCATGATTTGAATCTTGTATTAGCTTAGAACTTTTCAGAGACAGGGGCTCTGTTTAGAAGACATTTGGGAATATACTTCATAGCAACCTGCTTTCCTATCCATTTGCCTGGGAAGAAAAGTTATACAAGAAGCCCTGGGAGCTCCAGCCTGCCAGCAGACATCCAGGCAATCCTGGCAATTCTTCAATCCACAGGAGCCGAAACTCTGAGGACTTCAAGTAGATGGTGCTTCTCCAGCCTCTGGGAATTGTAAAATAATGAGTTATATACCATTCATTTTAAAATGATCAAAATTTTCCTCCATATATAAACCCATGCCCCAAAGATAATGTCTTTCAAATGTTAGAATTTTTCACAGATGAGAAATTCTGATACTTGATTAGTTCTACTCTAAACCTGTTGCCCTGCAATTTACTCTGGCTCATGCTGCTGTTATGACACTCCTTAATTCATTTATTCCAGATAAAAAAGTGGCACATTTTGCCACATTACTCAAAATTTAAGAAAACAATCAAATACTTTAATTGTAACTGCCCTTCCAATACATGACAATGTATATGCACAGAGTACTTAAATACAACAGTTACACAACCCATTTTAGGGAAAATACTTTAAAGACAATTTTAAACAATGAACAGTGTGAAGCTTCAGTCCTTGTCAGACTCTTAACTCTCTTCCTTCTCATGTGCTTAGTCCTCAGAAATTTGGCTCAGTTAAACCAAGTCGGTAGAAAACAGAACCACAAACAGAGAAATTCTCTGACATATTAATTTCTATTCTGGGCTTTTACCCCATCCCCATTTTACAGGATTCCAGTTCCTTCTGGAAGAAGGTTTTCTATGTTTGCGCTTCTAAGATTATTCTCTTTTTCTTTGTTATAAAAAATTTCTGTACCCTAATTGGCATTTCAAGTGAAAGTCAAATTCCCACCCTTCTTTTTATATGTAAGCTTTCTCTGCTGGAACTAAAGCTGAAAAACTGAGGTCTGAAAATAGAAAATAAGCCAGAAAATTATCCATCACACTATCTAGTACTGAAAGCAATTTGCTTTGGAGTTGATCTTACTAGTAAATCCTTGGGGGGGGAGCGGGATACAACCTGGCATTGATTTATAGAATGATAGAATGGTTAGTGTTGGAAAAGATCTCAAGATCATCTAGTTCCAACCCTCCTGCCATGGGCAGGGACACCTCATACTAGATTATGTTGCCGACATCTTTGTCCAGCCTGGCCTTGAACACTGCCAGGGATGGAGCATTAACGACTTCTCTGGGCAACTTGTTCCAGTGCCTCACCACCCTAATGATCTTGCAGAAAAGCCTGTGGAATGTTTCAAAAGACTTGTTTAGATGTATTTACCATATTGCATTGCCCATGGGAGAAGAGAGCTTTTTCTCCAGACACAGATTTCTGTAATTCAGTGTAAGGCATTGTGGCTCCTTTCTGCAAAACAACAGCCTGCTTATGAAGGGAGCTGGTGTTCTTGATTCTGACTGGAGTTACCCTGTGCCTTTCAGAACCGAGGTCTTGCTCAGTCCCAGTCATTTGAATCAGCCATAACTTCTTAGCTGAGGAAATTAATATCTAGTTCTGAACTAAGACTGTAGTAAAATTTTATTTGTGTTCATGCAGTTAGAGACATTATCATGCATGCATTTAGATACACATGGATGCAGAATTAAAATTTTTGGCAGTGCCTGACCTCTTGCACAGCTATTGAATGTACATGGTGTTTTGTAGCTAATGTGATGTTCATTTGTTACTTCTTGTGAAGCCAATTGGTTATCCCCCAGTGCCTTTTTTTCCCCCCCTCCTTAAAATGTATTTAGAAATAGCTGTGAAGGAATAACATATATTGTACAATCATTTGTCTGAGAGTATCTCAACAAAATTCACTTGTGTCCCTTAAGGCAGATTAGATGAACTACCATTTAATGGTATTGATGATGGATACAGTAAACAGCTTCAGGCCTGGGAATATAATCTATGACTCCCAGAAAATGTTAGTGTAGCAAGAAGCTCATTTGCAGCATTTAGACAGCACTAACTATCCGTCTATGCCATGTAAATGGGAGGAAAGAGGTTGTGTTTTGGGATGCAGAACATTCTGTGAAAGGTACACGGACTATGCCTCTAATCAGAACATCTCCCTGGTGAGCACTTCAGATCCACTATGGGCAGTGCAAAGGCTTGGATCAATTATCCAGTAACAACACTACAGTCCTTGGAGATATGAACAGAGGAACACTTATCAGTGGCAAAACTTCTTTTTCATCACTCTTCTTCCTCTCAGTTTAATTCCTCACAAATCTATCAGGTAAAATTCCTCCTTGTGCACAGGATGATACAAGGCTTATTTACCCCTCATTTCCAATTTGTTACTGGGAAATAGCTTGGAGTGGCAAAAAGAGGTGTTTTAGAGGGCATCTAAACCTTGAATTACCTACTCGCCAGAGATGGAGGAGGAGGATTACGTTATTCAGCCAAAATCAAAAGCATTAGTTCACTAATCTGGAAAACATTGAATTCATCTGTTCATCACTCAGTCTTGGGCCTCTTCATGCACTGGCTTTTCTACTGAAATCAGCTACCAAGGCAGAGATCTCGATAGGCAGGTTTTTGTGAAGCCACAGTCTATATGGAGCTGGAACACAAATCTTAAAACCTACAGACCTGCTAGTGAATAATAGGCAAATAAAGCTCCAGCATGCAAATTCCCTGTCACGCCAAACAAAAAAATCCTCACGGAGAGTACCAGACAACCAATGCACATGGTGAATTTGAAGATACTGGCCTTGTAAGGGTTCCTTGCATACATACTAGATTTTACTGTAAGTGGTTAGATCCCCATGGTAAGTTATCAATAAACTAAAGTATTTCCTTTGTGAAAAGAGAAGAAAAGCATCAAACTTTATAAGCCTTTCACACTGTAAGCTAGTTTATAGCACGAAGTCCATACATGTGGGACTTGTTTAGAAATCTATTTAAGCAATAATACACAATCCACTCTGCTTCGAATGATGAATATGATGAAATCACTAACAGTAAACAAAACTTAAATAAATACAATGAACAGGATAAGCCCCAAGCTGATACCTGATAGAAGTTTAAGATAAGGATTTAGCATTTTAATGGAAAAAAAAAACCAAAAAAAACCAAAAAAAAACCAACACAAAACCCCCCGAAAAACAACAAAAACACCCCACAACCCCAAAACAAAAACGATCCTAAAATTGACCATATGTAGTACATATACACAGCACAGACTAACATGAAGAGATACTCAAGTTGGCACTGGTAAAGCTTTAATGTGTACAAAACAAAGCACTGTAGAGCTTAGCAGGGCTAATTAACTCAGGAAGAGCACTATGCTGGCAGTTATATTGAATCCTATCCAAGCTATCTTGTTCAGTGCTAACCAGGATGCAAAGACATAAAAGCATACTCTACTTTCCTAACAAAGACAAAAACACCTTGGAAATTTTAACTCATTATTCGAACATTAAAATTTCTACCTATATTCAGTCACTCAAAGTGACTGAGCATGCTGAAAGCTGAACCTGGTGACCTGTTAATAAAAATATTTCTGTATTCATCTCAGTGGCAGTAAGGGGAATGAAAATGAAGGATGAGATGTAGAAGGAGAATAGAGGCTAGATTTAGAGTGTTCTGAGCACTGTTTTTGCTTAAATGGTATTTACAGTTTATAGCAAGAACAAGTGGGTACTAGATTTTCTCTTTTCTGCACAAATCTCACCTTCTCCAAACCCAGATAAAGAGAGGAAGGGAAAAGAAGTAGTTTAAAACTCTGAACTGGGTCTTTCTTCAATAGGAACAATGAAAATTTGAAAGTAAATTAAAATATTCTTAATAACAAATATTTATTGTGCTGCTTCGTTTGCTATTTATGCTGTTAGGTAAATTCTTCCTATGTTGTTTCTCTTGCCATAGCATAGCTATTTCCAACAGGTTCTAAATGGAGGCCATCACACAGGTCAGTCTTCTACGAAGTCTGACAGGTTTAAGCAAGCACCCTAGTCTGCTTTGAGCAGGGTAACAAGGAATAAGTGCGACATCTGAATTCATCCCACGTCTTGCAGCCCAAGTGTCTATCACAGTCATGGTAAGATTTCATACAGCCCCCTGCTGCTTCTCACCTGGCCCTTCCTAGTCACTGCTCCAGGCAGAGCATCCTGTCCAGGTGAGCCTGCCACAACCTGAGGCTTAATTAAGAAGGGGATCAGGTGCTTTCCAGGTCTCATTTTCAGTTTAACCTTTTTCCCTTCCCTTGTTAAAAGCAGAGTAAAACACTTTCTTCCCTTCAAGAATCTCTCTATTCAGCCAGTAGTAGTCTTGACTCTTAAAAGACATGAGCTTTGGTAGAACTGCAATATGATTTTGTTGTAAAAGCAACCATGATGCCAATGAGGCCTTGGGAAGAAGCTATGTTCATTAACTCCATTAACAAATTACAACTCCTTTGTAGAGCTACTTGATTACCTCTTTGCCTGCAATAACAAGGTGAGTGCCCTCGGTGCTGAACCCCTGGGCCCCATCTCAACCAGCAGCCAAGATGCCCATATAATGCAAGCATCTTTCCTTACATAAAAGACAGGGTTTGTTCTCTTTTTAATATTTGATTTCTGTAACAGATTGTGGAAGGACTTTTAAAAGCAAAATCCAGGTTGGGAGGTTCCTGTATTACCATAACCATAGTATTAATTTTAATATTCTATATTAAAAAAAAAATCACAGTTGCATTTAAAAATCTTATAGATACGCATTTTTCCTCCTATTTATCCATACAGGAGCTCTTACAGTCTTTAGCACAGACAGATTTCTTTCAAAGCAGCATAATGTTCTTTACCACTTCTCTCTTGCAATGACAGGTCATTTCGAACACTTGCCCATCCCTGCCTGGATCTGATGCTCTCAACATTAGACACACACTTTTAACAGGATTTCTAAAAGGACTATTTGAAAGAAAGGGTAACCTGACAGAAAGACAATGTTACTGAAAGTCTTTCAAAGTACTTTTCATGTGAAACTGTTGTGTAGCCATATCAAATCTATGCACACTTTTATACCTTCTAGTAAAAACAAAAAATAGAAGACAAAAAAAGAAAGAAATCACTTGGGAGGGGAGGGGAAGTTTACAGAAGCCTGGAAGATAATATAACATTTACCTAAGAAAGTAATCACATTCTCTGTTATTAAATATGTTATTGCACATCATGGAAAATAGTTTACTGTGAAAATATTTTGAAATAACAAATATGCTACCTGGTTTCACTTCATATATATTTTCATGTTAAGAAAATGGAAGGAGTAAAGCAATTTCTATGGATAATGTGGAAAGGAAAAATATAAGCTGTTGGCTGGACTTTCAAAATACTACTATATCAAAAAGCATTAAGCATAAAATAATTTTTATTACTGTTACCAACAACTTTTAGCATGAAAGCGCTGGAAAATTATAGTTTGGTTTTCTTTTTTTTTTCATCTGAGATTAATACGTTACCCTATGTGGGCTAAAATACAGTGCCTGTCTGATAGTATAACGCAAAATCGAACAGCTGATAAGGACAACGATTAAATAAGTATAATGGATTTTATGCAGGTGTGGGAGGAATTTAGGAAAGAAAATTGTCCAAATTAAGTTTGTGTCAGTCACTGAAATTTATATGCTGCTTCTTGCAAAAGGCGTCTGTCATCTTTAAAATCCAGAGGGGATCAAGGCATTATACTCCACAGTGGCATCTGTGCCTGAAACAGCAGACTCCTCTTTAGAGCCATGCTGGAATATTGGTTTAATGTTACACAGACTCAGAAAGATGGAAAAAAGCTAAAAAATATCAGCAACAAAACAACTGCTTTGTACAGCATCTTCAGTTTATCACTGGTGGTGTGCCATTCAGGAATTGACTGAACCCAGCTTCAGTAATTAACCCTTACATTTTTATTGGTCTGCCCTATTCAGAATTACATCAAAACTCCAACCCACTAGAACAATTACATTGCCTTTCCCACAGTGGGAAAATAAATAAATAAATAGCCAATGCTGTTAAATTGCTTCCTATCAGTGCAGGCAATTTTTAATATTCCATAGCATTTTGGGATTTCTCCTTTTCCCCTCTTTAAGAAATCACGACACTTTTTGGTTTTGACATATTGCTCAATACTTAACGAGAATCTCACCAGAAAATAAATCCATAGTTGTTTTCATGACAGCAAATTACATGCCAAAGTGTGACATTTAAATGTTGAATTTTAATGGCTTGTCAGCAGAAGTGAAATGCATTTTAAAAAATTAATATGTGAGAGAACAATGTGTCTGTCTATAAAATAATTCTGTTCATAGTAGACATGAATGGTAAATATAGTGTCAAATGTATTCTATTTCTCAAAGCACATCTTCATTTAGTGAGAAAGGAGCTATATGAATAGGGGTTAAATTCTCCTATCCTGCTGGCACGGTGAATCTCTGCTGCAATCATACAGGTCAGGATATTCCTACCAATATCCATTTCTAGGAGGTTTCCACATGCAGGACAATTTTCTCAAAGGCAATAAAATGCGAGCCAGGCAGCTTGGGGAGAGGGAGGACTACCCACCACCTCTTACGAGCACCCAGTTGTGACTGCCACATGCTTGCTGCCTATCTTTTTCCTTGGACTGTAGGTAGTGACAACACTGATTTTCAGAGAATAAATTCAAGAAATGACTGACCAAAAATATTCTAATCACATTTAGTGACATGCAAGCATTTCCTCCCTGCTGCTTCTTTGCACTTCCATCAATAAATTTTTCGCTTACTACCAAGAAACACTTCTGTTATGTAAAATACTGGTATTTAACTTAAAAATAGCAGTAAGAATTCCCCTTTCCTCCTGTAATTACAATGATATAAATAATGATTCTATTTCAGTGATCTTGCTTACATATAATGTCCCTTAGGATCTTTGGATTATTTAATAATAGTCCATAAAGAAGTGTGACAGGTGGCATGGAGATAATCACAGGCTAATATACATCCTCAGATTAAGGAAAATCTGAGAACATTGTGCAGAATCAGGTTCTTGAAAATGTGTAGGAATCTGAGAAAACAGAAAGTTAACTGCTGAAAAACGTAAATTTGTATACACTGGACAAAATAATCTATGTCTATACTTTGCTGGGAACCAGTTTAATTTTCTTCTTGAAGGTGGGGGATAAATGGAAAGCTTCGCTATGTGCAATTCTCGCCTCTATTCATTCTCTTTCTTCTAAAATGTTCATTCTCTTTTAGGTGCCTCCCTGCAACTTGTGGCCAGTTTCAAATATCTGCTCATCACCCACCAAACACATCACTCAGACCACTGAGTGGTCTTTCCCTCTTTAGGGGTATTCAATTGGGATTCTCTCCCTGACCAACTACCAATTTCCTCACAGTTCATAGATACTGAATGTATTTGAGACTTTGCTTTTCTGTCAAATTGGCTAATAAATTAACAGAAATATTGAAGGACTGAGCTGAACTAATGTAATGGGCAGGCAGCGTCCATCCTTAACAATGCTACATTAAAAACAAGCAAACAAAACGCCACCACCACCCCAACAAAAAAAAAAAAAAAAAACAAAAAACAAAACAAAAAAAAAAACAAAAAAAAACAAACACCAAAATAAAACACACACCAAAACAACAAAACCAAAAGACAACAAAATCATATTAGGCAAATAAATAACTGAGAGAGACTTGCTGATACCTGACTTCATGCAGATCCTAGTAAGAGACTAACATTAAGCATTCCTTTGAGCAAATACAACAATACCCAAGTTCTATAGTTCCTGTCTATCAGGCAGGAGCGATAGACTTCCTTTGTACTGTAGAAAGCTACCCTGCAGCACAGTTCCACTGCTAGTTAATACAGGAGGTAGAAGATGTCCAAATTAAAGAACTGACAGAATGTTCAATGGCTCCTTCACATATCTTGTTCTTGCACTGTCAGAAGTAAGATACGGAATTAGACAAACCAATAAGGAATAGGAATTTTCCCACATTCCTGGTCAAAGTACACAGATTTATGTGGACGAGTACATTTCTCTGATTCGTTTGCAGTTCGCATTACCATTCCATGTACAGAACCTTTTTGTCCTAACACACAGAGCCATTCCTTCTCCCTGAGCAAGACTCATGTGACTTCTACCAGACTGTCAACATTAGAGGCTAAAACCTCACCCACAAAACAATCAGGGCATAGGAAATAGCAAAGCATGATTCCTTAAATGACTTGGCAATATGCCTCCATCTAGGGGCAAATCAGTTCAGCCTCTATGCCTACTCAACCCCTGCCCTTAATACTTTAAGAGAAAGGCTGACACATCAGAAACTTGCCCATTTTTTTCCAAGTATACCAGCTATAACAAAAATACACTACCTCTTCTTCCAAAGCATACATCATTCAAACTGATACTAACTTGACTTCTTTCCTACTGCCCAAATCATATGATAATAAGTAATTTCAGAACACCTGCAGTAAATCTAAGCTCATTAGTCCAGGGATGAAAAAGTTGCATTCTTACTATCATCACCCTAAAACATTTGTTCTTCTGATAAATGCTATCTTGACATGAAATCATAAGGTGACAATAACTTTTATTTTGGTAGTTTCAAGGTATATTTTTAAAGAAGACCAGTACTAAGCTATCTTATTCTATAACTCTCACAATTTCTATTCGAGGGCAAGACATTATTCCACTCAGAAGACTATATAACTCCATCTCATTCAGGTCTACAGGCTTCACTTCCACTGCTGGCCTCAAAAAGCCAGCTAAAAAAGATGGCAGTAAGATCGTATCCATTGTGTGGCAATGAAATGAAGTGCCTTTAATCAGTCAAGCTTCTTTAGAACAGATGTAATGAGATTTAAATTAGATTTAGGGTTTGCAGTTAAAAATATTTTAGTCTCTCAATCAAGCCTCAGTCAATTAGTAATCAACATATAGATTTTATTTCTAAAGAATACGTGCAAACACGTTACAAAATTAGGCAAACCAACGTTCTTTATCCTGCCAGTTCCCTAACTGAAAAGGAGACTTTTAAAACAATTCTACATAGCTATATACTGAATTTTTAGAAATACTCAGGCTGGAGACTATGTTTTATAAGTCATAATCTACACAAGTCACTGGTAAGCCTGTTATTTAAGGAGCACCACTACTGGGAAGAATTGCTGAAAGCAACATTGTCTAATTAAGCAGCAGCAACCTGATAGAAATGTCTTCACTACTGCTTCATCCTCAAACATTTCAGGAACCTCCCGTTGAACAATAGCATAAATACAGGCAGTTCAGTGGCGAGGATGAAGAGTTGTCAATACAGCAACATTAGCATGCATTTTTTATTTTCTCCAACTAAACGTTATTAAACACCTAGTTTAATAAACTGAAACAATTTTACTGTTAGAAGTGGTAATACCGAGACACCAGATGAAGAGAATCCATAAGAGAATGGTAATGAGGCTGCAGTATTGAATTTTCACCTTTAAAATCCCTAGATAAGTTCTCAGGTTTCTCCTGGACTTTCAATGGAAGGAAAAATCAGCCAAAAACCCTAGGTATAACCTACTGATTTCCTTTCACCAATCATATTGAAAGTATAGAAACAACTGATGCTGGGAAAATACCTGTCAGACTTGAGGTATCTAATAATCTTGCCTAAAGCTGTATGTTCAGGTCTTGACAGAATTTATTGTTCATGCAAAAACACATCACCCTTTCCTCATCTCCACAGGGCTCCTGCCATAGCAAAATTATTGTCTATAAACTAACCCATACTGTCTCATAGTTTCTGTAAACTGCACTTATGCTCTTTAAAGGTCCATCTGTTGCCTCAACTTGTAGGTCCTCCAGAAGCTGTTTGTACTGATTCTACACTGTAGTAACCAAAACAAAGTCCACGAGTAGACCTTCTAAACACTAAGATAATACTGTAGAGTTTGGTTAAAAGAATCACAAATCTATGATTTGGAATTTATTTTATTCTGCACTCACGTTAAAAAAAAAAAAAAAAAAAAAAAAAAAAAAATAATTGCCCAATCTGCATGTTCACAAGAAAAGTCTGATTCTCTTTTCACAATTGTGTTTACCACATAAATGGAAGTAATGTAAAGATATAGATATAGAACCAGCAATTAGCTTTTTATCCTTCAAGATAAGAGGGACTAAAAAAATCTACTGTTCTTAGGAGAAAGGCAACCTCAATCTATGTTAGTAGCCTCACATCATGCACTACCTTCTTGAACTCAGGGATCATATATTTGATGGCAGGCAGCTTTTTATATTTTTTCACTGTTTTCTCTGTATTGTTTTTTAAGCAGCCTTTCCTTTATTCTTTCTTTTTATATTTAACACAGAAAAATCTATTTTATTTCATGCAGGGGAAGAAAATACCCTTACCATAACAATTAATATAATTATCCTGTTACACGACATTTTGATATTTACCTTCCTCTCCAGAATTAATTCAAGTAACCTTGTTACCGTATCAACAGTCCCTAACACCAAAGTGGAAGCAAGAGAACTTATTTATTTATTTTTAAAATCAGATCTGTGTTCCCAGTTGATGAAACTGAAGAACAGAATAACAGTTTTTCATTGCATTTTGGAAGGTGTTTTGACCTGCGTGTTATTGCCAATACTGTAAGTGTCACTGCACAAGTGACAAAAATAGCAGCAATATCTTTTTATTGATACTGTATTCACTTTATCCCCCAATGTTAAATTTATAGTTTTCCCTAGAGAACTGATATCATATTCACATCCCCATCATTACAGTTGTATGAGGACTGCTTTTTAGAGGCAATATCAGTCACATCATATGTTGTCCTGAAAAGCAGATAGCACAAACAGGTCATCTTACCCTCTGACCTGGAGAATTAATTATGAACACAGACTCCACCTCCTTTGTTTTCAATTGTGCAATAGCACAAAAGAGGTTATAAATATTCAGAATTATCACTTTTACCTTCTCTGTGCTTTCTCCTCCCCCCCCCCAATTCTTCTGACACCAATTCTTTTAACAGTAAGAAGACATTTTACTTCTGTACTGAAGCTGTATCTCTAGCTTTTGATCCACAAGCAGTGGCCATTTCCCAGCAAGCACTAGGTCATTTGTAAATGCCTTTTTTAAGTCAATTCTGTTTTATAATGCCCAAGGCAAACAGCTATCAAAGCAGCTTCTCCCTTCCCTCCCCCCCCCCCCCCTCT
>NW_009934340.1:0-5723 GCF_000696875.1 Nestor notabilis
GAGCAGGGGCATGCCAAGCACTTGCCTCTCTCAGCACATCCCCACACACCAGGGTGCAGGCATGGGAGTGGGAAGGGCATGCATCCAGCAGCAGGGAGCATCCGGAGCAGCTCCGAGGCGATGGAAAGCTGTGATGCAGTGCCATGACCTGCAGCAGGGAGAAAAACAAAAGCCAAGGCTTGCTCCAGTCCACATCTGAGCTCCACAGCAGAGAGCCCCAGGCAGGAGAGGGCACCCGGAGTCCTCACTGTCCCCAGCAGGCAGCTCATAGAAGTGTAAGGGTAGGGACTAGAGAGCAGGAAACAGCATTGTGGGCTGGATTCCTGCCCCTGAAATAACTCCTTGCTCCAAAGGCTTTGGTGTTCCTCTTGCCCTGGGGTGTTTCCACCTGTGGGTCTCCTTTTCCCAAAGGGGGATGCTCCTGAATAACCCTCCTCCCGCCCTCCCCCTTGAAATTCCCCTGATTTGCTTCCCCCGCATCAGTTGTCTCTCAGTGATCCCCCCTAGCCCTATTCCCATGGGTCCTGCTCTAGCACTGTCACCCTGCCCCTCTCGGCTTAATGCACAGTGCAGGGAAATGGGTCTTGGCATCTGCCAGGATTAGCTCAGTGACCCCTCCAGTCAAATACATACACTGGGGAAAGCCCAAACGTGTTGCTTTTGACGTGGATGGTGAGGTTTACAATCAGGAGCTGATGGCTCCCATTTTGGTACCTGATGTGAAAATCTGAAGCTGCAAATGCTTGACAGGGAGCCCGGGACAGCCGTGATGTTCTCCTGCAAATAAAGTACTCCCAGCTCCTGTTGCATGGAAGGTTGTTGCAGTCCCATCGCCACCATTGACCTTACCCTATACCCAGCATTTCACAAGACCTCTTCACCCCCTCTGCAGTGTTTCCGCGCTCCCTTTCTGTCCCAGCTGCCTCCTCCCAGTCCAAGAAAATGATGTTTGAATTCACACATGATAACGCTTACTCATGGAGAAAATCACCACTGACTTCCCCAGCAGCGCTCGCACGTGTGCCTGCTCATGAGCGTGGCCCATGCTGCCCGGCTGGCTCCAGGCATTGGTCATCCCTGTCTTCATCCCCTGCATCTTTGCCTCCCCTGTCCTTCGTAGCAGTGGTTGGTTGGTTTTGGAGCAGCAAAAGTTAAAGCAGCTTGGTGAGTAGTTTGAACTGTTTGCACCCCAGAGCTGAATACGCTTGGTAATAGCACAAATGCATAATTAAAGAGCAGAAAAAATGACTCACTGGATAAGGAAATGCGTGTTTCTTATCTCCTCTGCAGAGAAATGAAAGCCCTGGGAGCCTGGGACTCTGGCTAACCAAGTGCCTTTATTAAGCAAATAAACCAGCAGAGATATCAAACAAGCTATTTAAAATTATGTCTTAACCCTGGAGTCAGAGAGCTGGATCTCCAGTGCTGTGTGCTCCAGCCCCGCACTGGGAGGGCTGGCTTTGGCTGAGGCCGGCTGCTGGGATACCCACGGTGGACAGGGTAGCGCTGGTGACCCAGCAGCGTGGAGGGACAGCGGCATCCTGTGAGTGCCCATGCACACACGAGCGACTGGACTGGTGTGAGCAGTTCCTCTGGTGTCAGGGTGGGTGAAGTGACTCACACGCGCCTGCAGAGCCGCCCGGGGCAGAAAATACGCACCGAAAGTTCACCTTGTGCTCGTGTGCACCGGAAACCCAAAGGCTTGTTGATCAGAGTAGCTGCAAGGTATTTGTCGAGCAGACCCAGTCATTCTGGGACAAGCCTCTGGCAGGATGCACCCAACACCCCGGGAATGCCTGATGTCTGCCCCACATCCAGGTGGTGCCTCTGGAAGACTTCGGCTGAAGCCAACCCCCAAAGAACATTTGGCACCTCATCCCCTTTCCAACACCCCTGCACTGGCTGGGGGGAAGCATCTCCTCCCAAGAGGTGCTCCCTGTGGCGCTCAGAAGCTGGTTTCACTGGGCTCCAGCACAAACTGGATCCTCCCCAGGATCCCCCGCATGGCCTAGTCCCGCTTTGCTCTGCCCTCTCAAAGCCAGCTGGGTTGTAGGGGCAAAATCTGGGAAGATTTTATGAATAATGTGGGTAAACCAAGGGCGTTAAGAGATCGTCTGCAAAACCCAGACCCCTCTGTAGGTGCTCTGCTTCTCGCCAAGGTTTTTTGTGGCACTGTTCAGGCACATGCACAGGGAGTTTGGCACGAGGCAGTGTCCTGGTGGCTTCAGCTCTGCTGAAAGTTGTTCAGCTTCTCCCTCCTTGTTTACGTGTCCCTGGAGCTGTGCTTGTCCATAAGGCTAAGGAACAATGAGCAGGTGTGCTTGGCTCCCTCTTCAAGGGGACTCGGACCCCTCCACATGTGATGCTGAGCACACAAATTAGGCTTCTACAGAGGGCTGCCCTTTGAAGACCTCTCTGGGGTTACAAAGTGGTGGGCCAGTGTTGCCCGGGCTCAAGCTCCCTCTGCTCATTACTGCTATCTCCTCTAGAGAGCCGAAGAGCGACACAGCAGCACGGAGGACATGCTGCCCCCATCCCTATGCTGAGGATGGGTGGGAGCTCACCCTGTCCCCCTTGGATGATCGGGGGGAGGCCAAGTGCCTCCCCAGCTTTGCATGTGGCTGGCCATAAGGAGCCTCCATATGCCTGTCAGGGCCAGACAGCACCTCCAGCACCGAAACAGAAACCGGTGGCTGAGGGCGACGCGCTGCCACACCACAAACCTCCAAGCAGGTGGGTTCAGCCAGTTCAGACGTGCACACTGGGGCAGAAACCTCCACAGCACTCACAGCACAGCCCCACTGTGCTCTCTTGGGGTATGAATCTCCAGCAGACAGCTCCAGAGCCAAAATCAGAGCCTGCTGAAGGCAAGGGGCTGCATCCTTTGGAGCCCCCACCCTTTGCAGCTCGCTCCAGCAGCAAAGCCCAGGAAACTGCTTCAGTCAGCCTGGAAGTCAAAACCAAACTAACCAGCCCCAATTGCATTTTGCATAGCACTTTATTATAATGAACTGCTTGCAGGAGACCTGCGGCTCCATCTCACACACAAGAACGGTTTGGTGAATACATTTGAGCAAGAAGGCAACCTGAGAATATACAAAGGTACATTTGCAAGCAATCCCAGCACAGAAGAAATTATGTTTTTTCTGATTGCACTGATTTCTTGCAATTTATTCTCTTCCTGCTGTACAACCACCCTCCTTCCCCACAAAGAAATGACACCCCACTGGCCCCCATGCACTGCAGCTCAGCCCCAGCACAGCCATGCTCCTTAGCACTGGCCACGGGAGCCATTGTAACGGGGATGCTTAAAACCAGCAGCATGCCTGGATAATTTAAAGCACAGCCCAAGCAGGGAACAGGGAAAAAAAGCCCTAAACTCCTGTGGCAAATCTTCAGATTGTAGTGGCTTAAGTAGGAGAAAGGGAACAGGAGCCTGTGTTGTTTCCACTACTAATCACTGCTCCAGAGACAGGTCCCTGGGCCGCCCTGCAGCTCCCATCACTCCAGGCAAGGGCCAAGGGCAGCAGGTCCAAGGATGGCCTCCCTCAGCCACAACACCAGGGAGCTCTGGCTTCTCCATCTGTCACCGGATGATGCCCATGAGTGGCTGAGCAGGGGGAGTACAGGGATTGTGACTGTAGGCTGCGCGGATGGTCAGATGCCAAACTGATGCTGGTGTCAGCCCCGCAGCACTGAGAGGGACTGCACTGCTGCAGGAGGAACGAGCAGCACGTGTCTGGACATGAGCGAAGCCCCGATCCGCAGTGAGAAGCGAGGAAGCACGTCTCCGCTGAGCCAAAGCAGGCCCCGTGGCCGGTTGGCTGCCTCTGGCAGTGAGCTCGTCACCGCCGTGCTGTCAGCTGCGAGGCTCTGGCTGACAGCTTCCCCTCTCCTCCCTCTCCAGCAAAGCACTGGGCTGCATCTCATCAGCCTGCAGTGGCATCACCACACTTGCCAGTACCTGCACACCGTCCTATGGCTTCTCAATGATCTTCACGTACTGGCCTGGTGTAAAACGGCCAGAGGGATTCTTCAGCTCAGAATAACGTTATGAATTTCCATGGCCACATTGAAGATGCGATGTAGGAGAAAGCTGAGAGGCAGATTTGGCCCGTGCCCCGGCTCTCCTGGCCAGCATCTGGGCTTGATGCCTCTACTGTCCTGCCAAAGCCCAGAGAAGCAAGAGGAGAGCAACGCATTGGGTGGGAAAGGGGAGGATGAGGGGCTGCTGTTGATGCAGCCCTGGGCTGCACTCAGCCCAGCACCACACTGGACCTGTGGGCAAAGCCCACTGGGTCCCTTTCAAAGGATGATCCTCCCCACGGCTGTCAGGGGCTGCTTCTGGATCCACTTATGAGTGGGTCCAGAGGCACACTTTGAAGCCTCTGGGGCTTCAAAGGCTCTGGATGGAAGAGCATCGAGTTGCACCGGCACAGGCTGCCACAGAAAGGGAGATACCGGGGCAGAGGCTGAACAGTACTGCCCAGGCAAGCGCTCATCATCCCTGCTTCGAGATCCCTTTCCCCATTTCCCATCTCAGTGAGAGCACCCATAGAGGAGGACCTGCCCTCCACCACAGTCCAAGGGGAAGGCTGCCCACTCGCCCCTAGGGAGCATCTCCTGGCTACCACAGCTCCCTCGCTCACCCTTGTCTTCCCCTTCCATGCTGCACCCACTGCACCGCTGGCCACCAGCGGGGGCAGGCAGGCTTCCAAGGGACTGTGCAGCAACGTAGCATCTACCATCACCCAACCTACAAAAACTAGTATTAGAGTCTGAGGGCAGATACAGCTTTTTACCCCGTAGTAATCCTGTCTCTAGGCTAGATAACTAGGACTGTAAATCCCTGCTGATAATCACAGCCACCATGTCTGCAAGCTCTCCCCTGGACCATTCATTTGGCTTGATGATGCTTTAAAGAGACATCTAATGAGGATAATCTGATTCAAATCCCTTCTGCTTTTGGGCAGCAGAGCAATTCAGTCCCCTTCAAGTTCCTTCTTCCTCCATGACTGTCTTTATTTCCCCTTCTCATATGAATCTCTCTGGGGTTTCCTTTGCTTTTTGCATTACTATTTTGATTCTTTGATATGACCATTGCAATCAAGATTTGCTCCCTTTAGAATCTGATTAGCATGAAATCAGACTCGCTTTTTACTCATAGCCTCATACTAGGATGCTGGCCTATGCTTCAGCTCTTGCTTTGGGTGCAGGGAACATTACAGCCTGTTTAAAAAAATTCCCTCTTTACCTGATTCAATCAGAACCACTTACGGGAGATCCGCACACATTTCAAGCTTGGCAAGAGAGCCAAGCTTTGGGAAGGGGGGAAGGTCTCAATCACACTCAGCTTTCAGCGCAGAGCAGATGGCGAACATACTGACTATATAATTTATAGGACACCATCACTACGTATTAGTCCTTTTCAGTGGCTGAGCTCAGCCAAACCATGGCTCACACACACACAGAGGGGACTTGTGCAGGTGATGCTCCACATGCAACCTGGGCAAGACAGAAGAGCCAGGCTTTGGAGAAAGCACACTCTTCACGTTTCATCTCCTTTACCACGGAGCAGAGGAGGTGGTGCAGCAACCCTTGCCCTGGGGTGGGTTCCTCTTCCCTGTGGGCCGGGCACACACTTCCCAGCCCACAAACTAGTGTTCGAACTAGGTCAGTATTATGCAACATCTGCGCGCGAGCGACTCCCCTTTCTCTTTCCC
>NW_009934340.1:5754-6292 GCF_000696875.1 Nestor notabilis
CAGTGGCATGGTGGATGCCAGGGCAGCCCAAGACCAGGAGTTGGGTTTGTTTGCACTTCTTCAGACCTGCCACGCTGGTAGCAGAGCTTTCAGCCCTCTGCATGGCTGAAAAGGAGCCCCGGAGACAAGTGGGCAAGACTGAGTCTTTACAGGTACCAGCAATACTCCATTATCCCAGGGCTTCCCCAGCTCCAGTGCCTTTGATCCTCTGCTGCTCGGAGTAACACCACGAGGCACTGAGTCACCCCTCAGTCCCATGGCAGAATGAGGATTAATTAGTCAACGCCGGCACATTGCTTTGAAGAGAGGTGCTCCACTGCAGCACAAGTCACAGGTTGTTAGATACCAAGCTGAGTCAAACACAACCCTGGCTTCATATCTGTCATCTCTGGAAGAGCAAGAACAGGAAACGGTAGTGGGGGGGAAATCAAGAACGTCACACTGGGGCAGTGCCCATGCTGCCATCGGACCTGGAAGAGCAGCCAGCACAGAGGTTCAGGAGAGCTTTGAGTGGACCAGTGCACAGCGATAGTGCTTC
>NW_009934340.1:6363-6788 GCF_000696875.1 Nestor notabilis
GGCCCAGGCACAGCATGGCACCATCGCCCTGTCACTGCAGGGTGGGCACACGGCGGGACTGGAGAGCTTCCATGGGCGGACAGGAAAGGAAAGCAGGGAAAGCCTCCCCTGCATGTTTAATACTAGCTGGGGTTTTTAGGTCGGTGTGCCTCTGCCTGGCTCCTGCACGCAGACCGCTCTCGAGCACGGCTGCTTCAGCTTGCTGGACCCGGAGGACAGCAGAGCAGGTTCCCCAAGGAGAGGCGGCCTCTCTCTGTTCTGCCCTGGCCGCAGCTCAGCGCTCCCTCCCGTGACGCAGGAGGCCCACAGGGCCCTCGCACGCAGGCCGCAGCCGCACCTGCGCCTCTGTAGAGCACGTCTCTGTCACACCCCGATGGCTGCCCTCAGCAGAGGAGGCTGCGGGGCAGGGACCAGGCTCAGAGCCT
>NW_009934340.1:6963-11851 GCF_000696875.1 Nestor notabilis
TCACGCTGCTCGGCTGCCAAGGAGTCAGAGTGAGTCACATCACTCCTGAGTCCCCTAAGCCCAACCTCTCTCTCGCACCACACCGGTTCTCCACGGCCAAGGCAGCCCCCCCTGCACAGAGCTGACCCGAGGGGATGCCATCCTGCTCAGCATTGCTGTGCCCTATTAATATTTTAACGGTGAGGAAGAGATCCAGAGACTTTGATTTCTCCCACCGGCCAATTCAAGGATAATTGAACTGTGCGGGGAATTTCAGCGTTTCAGAGGGTGATTTTGTTCCAGTTCATAACAAAACCCAACCATGCCGCAACGCCTCATGAGCGGGACCGCAGCCCAGTTCCAGGCAGCCTCCCTGCAGCAGGCAGGCAGGTAAGCAGCACAAAACACGGCTGGTCTCAGGAGGTGCCTGGCAGGCAGGTCCCACCAAACCCTCCTTCCCCCAGAACACAGGTAAAAATCACACTCTGCTCGTTAAGTCTCTTCCAAACATTTCCACCCAATACCAGATCTGTGACCCCAAAGCAATGTCAATTTGCCCTCATCACACCCCTCCAGCAGAGGCAGATCCTGCTATAGAGGTAGAGCAAGCGAGGCCCATTGAGTTTTAACCCGTGTGCCTAGGGTCATGCAAGAAATCAGCCACAGAGGTGACACGAGCCCAGCACTTCTGGCTCCCAGCTCTGGGCTGTGCCAGCAATTGCTTTCTCTTGCATATAAATCACTTTTCCCCACCAGTGAAGGACAGCTGGTCACTGAATGGAAAGTGGCAGTTGTTCAGCAGCCCACAGCAAGGCTGCACACCAGCTTGGGGTGGGAAGTGGAGAACGCTCAGAGGAGACTGCCAGGGGATCTGGGCCAGCTGAATGGATATGTAGCAGCTGGAATCTGGCCAGAGCAAAGCCCAGTGCTCCTGAAAAACAAGACAAGTTAAATCCCAAAGGAGAAAGTGTCTCCCTTGCTTTTTCCAGCAGAGCAGGTACCTCTGCCAGAGCTATGTAGGGCAGCTCCAGGCAGCAGAAGTCTCTTTATGACCACTGTCCACAGAGCAGCAGGCGAGAGCTACCAAGCAGCTCTTACAGCATGAGCACAGCTGCCGAGTGCCACAGCTGACCTAACCCAGCCAGCCCCTTCCAACTACAGGTCTTGGCAAGCAGAGGTATCCAGTTTTAATCAGTGCCCAAAGCAAATACTAGAGGTGGCCTTGAATTTAAACCTCTACCACAAGTTTCAAGGTTTGGAGGGAAAGATAAGTCCCCAGGGCTGAATTTATCTCTGATCTTTGTTCAAGAACTGAGATCTTTTACTACAGGAACTATATCAGTACACAGACTTTCTCTCCTGCTAGTGTAGACCAAGCATACCATGTCTTATCACACCTAAGAGTTGGTCTGATTTAACTGCTGGTGTGGCAAAGCCAGCAAGAAAAACCCCTTCCCTTGGAAAACCTGGGCTAGCAGAGAGCTATAGTCCCAAGAGGCAATGCCAACCATGCTGATGCGGGCTGAAATCTCTCACAGAGCAGCTCGGCTAGCAGGCTGAGGATACAGAATCTTCTTTTAGTGACTAGGCTGAAGGCAAAATCCTGCGGTCAACCTGATGTATCTGACCCTATTACAGCCTCAATCAGTTCTACCCCCCCTCCCCAAAAGAAGCACTGCACGACTGAAGCTTACACTAGTGCAATTGTGCAAGGTCTTCTGTACTAATTATACTGCTTTTACACTAATGTTGCTGACAAACAAAACCACATCCACAAACAGAAACAGTCAAATCAGGAATGCTCACGAATGCTCTTGCCACAGAGAAGGGGATTTCTCTTTGAAAATCTCCCCAGAGATAGGGAGCTGAGGCAATAGAGAGGAAGAGAAAGCAAGTTAACTCCAAAATATGTTAGTTTAGATTTCAGCCACCTTGGCAAGCTCTTTCTCAATGTTTAAACACAACAGTCACTAGCCCTAGTTCAGCTTCAGGCCTTTATATGCCTCTGATCCCAATCCAAGTACTACTTTCACAATGCCTTTATCAAATGTTAGCCCCGGCTACTCCATCCAGATGAAAGATATCCTCGGATGCCTTGTCCTTTCTGGTAGGGGCAGTGTTACAGCCTGTCTAAACTAATAGCTGACAGTTCCTAGATGTATTTACATAGTTGATGCTGTAGCTTTAGATGTGTCCCAACTACTTTCAGTTGTAAAACATGATGGAACTGAGACATTGTGTCAGATTCTTAGATATGCACCACTTCCCCTGCCACTTCTAGTGAAGACTTTTTCCTAAGAGCATGAAAAATATTTGCCCCAAGGTGAAGTGAGATGCTGCTCGTAAGGAACTAGATTTTATTTTGTACCAGCTGGGATTGGCCACCTGTGGGAAGTGGTACAAACATAATCTTTCTTCTTTGAAAGTAGTAGAAAGAAAGAAATACCACATCTGAAATACAGCGGTGGAAAAAACCCCAACCTTACATTTGAAGGTTCAGGAATGGTCAGTAGCACGTGTGGGTTGCTACAAAGCAGTCTGCGTGAACCAAAGAAAGTTTCATTTTCACCATTCAAGAAAGCACAGCAAAATTACTCGAGGCCAAAGGGGTTTTATTCCAGTCCAGTAGTGATTAGAGGCAACCGGGGAGCAACCTAGGAGACTGAAGAGTCTCCTTACCTTACAGCAGCTGCGGAGGAGATGAGAGACTGGCTCATTTCATGCCGCAGCCCTTCCTTCCCTCCCCCAGATTGCACCTGCACATCGAGAGCAGATCGAAACCAGTCTGTTCTAAACCATGGTCTCATTTATTTTCAGGGACCCAAAGTGAGAGCGAGGCTGAGACAGCATAACCAACAGAGAAACTTGTCTCTCAGCATGATTGCCTCTCTCTGGTGGCCAAGTCCTGGCTAGTACCTTCAGGATCACAAAGCTAGCTGAAAGTAGGGCATGCCCATTAAGCTTCCGATCCTTCCTACAGCCAGGAGAGTTCGCATATTTCTTTCTCCTTTGGGTTTTAGCCAGTCCAGCCCTTTTGGGCACCATAACACAGCTGAATGGTTTAGCTCCTTTTGTTCCAGCTGACAAACAACCTAGCCCTCCCCCGCCAGCAACAATACAACTGGAGCTGGGATTTATGTGTCCTCTGAGCAAGGATACAGGCTTTGTGCCTTGCTGAGCTGTCTTTACAAGGACTGCCAACACTCACAGCTGATTAAGCCTGCAGTGCTGCTTTCTGCTTTTTCCTGCTCACAGACAGATGTCAGAAACAAGTTAAGTGAAACAGCACACACAGCTAGAGCTCTGCACCTAGCTACATTAAAGCAGACTATTAGGGATTAAATAAATTAAACCAGGAGGGAGCTTAACACATTCTCTCCGGGCCTCATTTCTACCTGGCATGCAATTCTGGGTAAGAAACATCCCAGCGTTTCAAGAAACATTGTATTCTGGAAGGTGGCTCAAGTGGGTGTACACGGAGATTTGTATTTGAAAAGCTTTTGCCACCACCCCGTGGCTGAAGCCGTGACTGCAGCCCACCAACTGACTGAAAGTCCAAGCTGCAAGCAAGGATCGGCCTCCCTGCCAGGGAAAACATGGGCAAGTGTTCATAGGTCTTCAAAGCCTGTGCCGCATACCTGAGCAAAAAGCATACAGCTAATTATTAAATATTACACATTTTATTAATTTACAGCTCCATAACAAACTACTGAACTGCAGTTAGAATATGGTTATCTTGATCTTGACAAACTGGGGTTGCTTGTTATCCTGGGTTTGATAGATGGAGCCTTTTTCTTTAAGTATCTATAAGAAAGCTAAAGTACTTGATTATCTTCTTTAGTCCCTTCCTCCCCAGTAAAGTATCAGGCATGGAGCCCTTCACTGGGCAGATGTTCACACAGCTGGATCACTAACAGAGCTGGATCACTAACTGCCAGCTGCAGTCTATCTAGAAGATGCAGAACAACCTTCCTTCTCCATTATTCTCTTGGTGGGGAGACAAAACCAGGCAGCCAGGTTTCGTGCTAGTCCAAGGTGCTATATTTCAACTCGAAGGAAGCAGGAGCTTGCTGCCTCTTCTCTAGTACTTTGGGAAACTAAGACACTCAGTGAGGTATTCGGCATTTGGGATAGCAGCGTGTTTTTCTGATATTCTCTCAGTATAACACATAGCTCCTGGCCACTGGCAAAGTGGGTGAAACTCAAACTTGACCATGAAATGGGATTGAAATACAGTAACAGATAGCAGTCCCCAACTAAAACTGCCCTCCCCTCAGCACCTCTACATTATCCACTGAATAGGAATCAAGCTTTTCTTGAGAGATTAGCAACTAGGAACAGCTCTGGATGAGTGGTCATGACAAGTTAGGCAAAAAAGCTTCCCAATGTGATTCCAACTGCAGCCACTTGAATGCCTGAAGTGAAAAAACTGATGAATGTGACTCAATTCTCACAATGTGCAGCTAGTCAGAGTTCCTCAACAGAAAGTTAAAGCACAAAGCAGAAACTCCTGGTACATGACCAGCACAGATCTGTAACATCCGGAGAAGTCGTTGAGCAGTGGCAACTCGTATCCCTTCCAACTGGAAACAAAATTGAGAAATTATTTCAGCAACAGAGAAGAAAAGCAGTGCCAAGCTGTGATAAAACAAAAACAGAGCAGGCATTAAGCGTGGTTCAGAGCAGCTAGCTACAGAAAACCCCAAATAAGCCTGTTTACTCCCATAATGTTAAGGAAGGTACAGAGTTGTCAGCTGAAAACCCTGAAGGGCTTGCCAAAGGCACAGATACTACCTGCTGATAGCGAAGTGGTCTCTGAGGGTGGAATGATGAGTACACAGAAAAGTGAAGCATACTTCCCCTGAATGCCAAATTCTCCCTTCCAGCCTTTCAGCTCAAGCAGGTAATT
>NW_009934340.1:11882-17923 GCF_000696875.1 Nestor notabilis
GATGGCAAAACAGTCTGAAGCAACAAAGCCTGGCTAACAGGAAACATTATATAGACAAGAGAGTCGCATGGCAAGTAACAGCTCAGGGGCTCACAGGAAGAGAAAATGCCTCAAGGAACAAGTGTACCAAGGCTTTGCGTATAAGTGAAATCCTTGTTAATTTAGACTTGGCTTCCTGAGGCTTTGAAGTAGCACAGGAACTTACAGGTAAACTACAAGACTCATTTCAAGAACAGCCAGACTCCTGTTCCTCTACTGCTCTTGTAGAGTCTGGTCTCTGACACTTATGCAAGACAGTAGTGTATGTACATACATTTATTGCTATGGTAATGATGTTCCTAAGGATCAGAGAGCAGTGGAATGCACAAAACCCTGCAGACACCAAATCAGCACCTTACCTCCAGCTCACAGTATAGCACAGGACTGCAGTAGACTTCTCCCAGTTTCCAGATGGAACTAATTTCTACACTGCAGTAATTCACCCTGCCAACTACAGAAGAAGATTTCCCACATTACAAGCAACATAATGCACATTCAGTGAAGTACAGGGAATTCCACATCCACAAAATGATCCAGAGCTAATTTTGAAAGCACTGTAGAAGGTAAGGAAACAGTAAGCAGTACAAGTAGAATGGTACAAAATTCACAATGGAATTAGCATGAAAGTCTTTCATAATATAACGTGGAATAGTATTGCCATGTTACGGAGTACCATAACATTATAATTTTGGATAAGGGATTGGTACACTATCAGAATCTTCCACTCATTAGTAGAAGCCCTCGTGGCTCATGTGCTATCACAGGGTGCTCAAGACTCTGAGGAATTCACTTAGACAGGAGAGTCACAGTACAGTACAATGCTAAGACTCTTTCTCACCCCAGAATTAGGCCTCCTGAGCCCAAAATTCCAAGGACACAGGACCTCTGGTCCAGCACTGAGCAGTACGGTCTGCCCCCTCCAGTTCTTCAGAGCTGAAGTAGGCAGGATACAGGAAAACACTCTCTCCACGCGAGGCAGTGAGGGGGGGGAAGAAAGAGATTAGAGGCACAACAGTGCCAGACAGTACACAGCAGGGATGCCAGTGTCGTATTAAAACTATACTTAATAATTTAGTAGCTCATACATTTATATGCATTTTATTACCACAGTATCATATACTCCTCGCTGCTTATTATCATTAAGACAGATCTGCAAGAGCAGATAGAATAGACTTCTACAGTGCCACAGGAAAAAAATATAAATCAATAACACAAATCATATTCAGGGATTAGGGACAGAGAAGAGGAGTCTGACTGGCAAAAACAAAAAGGAGAGGGTAAATGAGCATGAGAGAAGAGAACCGTGTTTCATCTAAGAAGACAATAAAAAAAACCCACAGGTGAGTTCAGATATAATTTAAACAAAGCTTCTGACAAAGCCGCTGGTTTCCCTTGTCTTGTTTCAAGTTAAGTCACTGCTCTCTTACGGAAAGAAACAGTGAGTTGTGCTGTTCAGAGAAGAGGAAGAGGGCAGATGCCATACGTACCCCCAGTGACAAGAAAGCACACTTTCCCCAGGAAGAAGCCGGCAGCCACATGAGCTAGGGAAGCTTCAACATTCTTCAAGCTGTCAGAGAAACACAATCCAGTTGGACAGGGAGGTAAAAACAGTTCAGGATAAGGACAAACGGAATAACTTTCAGAAGCACATTTTAGAAAGCCAATGATGTTAACATCTGCTGATCTGAGAGCTGGCAGAGTTATGCTTTATGCTAAAAGCATGGCATGAGAGCTCTCTGTAATACCCACAGCTGTTCAATAATCCATAACATATCCTTTTCCACCCAAGACTCAACAGTTAGACTTAGTTTGAATGGTCTCCTCTGTGATTTGCGGACACTAAGCATCCACATTCATTAACATCCAGCAAGACTTCAGCACTACTTTGGCTCTTTCAGAAGAGCTAGCCCACACACTTCCGCAGCACCATTTGTGCTATAAGTATGCAGCTGGGCCTATCATTTTTGGTAAATGAGAGCCCAGGATCATCACTCACAAGTTAAGTAAATAATAAAATGCTGACTTCTGTGCCTTAGCAAGTCTTTACTTATGGCCTGGGGACTGAAACATCATTTCTACAAAGATGAGCACAAGATGAGAGAAAAGGGATCATCCCTGCAGACCTTTCTCTTCTACCTAAAGACATCTGCAGTGCTGATGCAAGTTGACCAGCAGTATCAGTGAACTGGGCACACAGATGCAGCAACTGGCAGGTTATAAGGTAGCGCTGCCCAGTGCACATCAACCCTCTGCATATTACAGAACTTAACAGCATGACCATCATTTCCATGTAATTTTAGGAACAGCATCTTCTCAAAGCTCAGTTCCTATCATCCCATATCCATATTCAGGAATAAATTCTGCCTTTTCTGCTATGGCAACTTAGTGCACAACAGGCATGTTATTAGAGCAGTTCAGAACTAATCCGTTGCTGAAGGCCAGAAAACCACTGCATGTATTACTGAGCTGTTCCACCACAGCAAGTCTTGGCTTTGAAATCCACTACTGAGCAATTCTGACACAGTAAAAATCTAGATTTATTCATCACTCCAAGAAATAGTATCGGTTTCCCCTCTCAGATTTTTGCCCTTGTTTTACCTGTATTTGTTCTTGATGTCAATCATAAACACAATCAGATCTATCCTGGGCCGAAGATGATCCCTCTCTGAAGGTAAGGGGAGGGATGTAGCAAGGTGACTGAAAGAGAATAAATTTGCCACTTTAACCAAATAGCCTGGCAAGACAGTATCCACTTAATCATATCCAGATAACCATCACAGTTCAGCATGTAGCAAATTACCAGGAAGCACACTAAACTCATAGGAACTGAAGAGACACTGTGATTCTTTAAGTGGTATTCCAATATCTTAGGCCTACTCATAGCTGCTGACAGCCACAATAGTACTTGCTAAACAAGCCTGTTTATAATGGGAAGCTTATTAGAGCATAATAAGACTCACAGAAGCATTTGTTCCCCACAGATCCATACGGCAGTCATTTAATTGTTAAGAGTCCTTTCTAACAAAGCAAACCCCAGTGCTCTACTGGTATATTCTGCTGCCAAGTTTCACTTAAAATGCATCAGTGCATTCCTGTCACATTCCAAAGATACTGCTCATGCTCTCACACAGGAGAGGCTACCTTCTCAGATGTCTGTGACACAAGTGTGTTGTATTCGCAAAAACTTAAACCAGCATTTTATCACTAATACAGCTTTATAGATGAAGTTCTAACTCACAAAGAGCTCCTTCCTATTATACCACCACCCCCTTTTTATCCCTTTCACTGTGTCAGGAATTACTAGGTTAGTTGAGGTTTCCTTCTACTCAATGCTACCACTGCTGATACAGCTGTTGGAAGAATTACATGGTGACATGGTGGGGATTTTTTGTGTTGTCTTCCCACTACTATTAAAATAAAAGCTTCAGTAGTGCCTATCTGGGCCTTCCACAGGGAGGAATATTATCAGCATTGTATTTTTGGAAGTTCACCTGAAAGACAGATTGGTCAAAAAATAAATCCCAGAATTTCAGTCTCTCTCACAATACACTTCCTCTCTGGAAGCCAAGAGAGAAACACTGGGTTTGGTCTACTTGGGGAACATTACTTCTAGCAATTAACTCTTAAGGACTTAACAGCTTTCCCCAGCAGCCACAGACCACAGCACACACTCCCTTCTACTAATCACATGCGGTTTGTACTTCTGTCTGCCGGTCTCCACGTAAAGAGATGTTGTTTCCTACAAATAAGGAAGGTGTAATTTAACAAAAACATTCTGAAACAAACAAGAGATATGACCAAAGTATGCTTGAAAGTCACATTGCAACACGAACAAGCTTATCAATTTAAAGTACAATTTAGCGAGAAGCTGTGGTGAAAGGAAAGTATCAGATCTCATTGTCTGGAGGGGGGTGCAGAACTCCCCAAAACCTCCACGATTTGGAATTCTACTATCTACTGTATTCTCCCATATGAAGATAGGCTGAGAAATTTGGAGCTGTTCAGCCTGGAGAAGAGAAGGCTGCGTGGAGACCTCATAGCAGCCTTCCAGTATCTGAAGGGGACCTATAAGGATGCTGGAGAGTGACCCTTCATCAGGGACTGCAGTGATAGGACAAGAGGCAGTGGCTTTAAACTTAAACGGGGGAAGGTCAGGTTAGAAGGAAGGAAGAAGTTCTTTACTGTGAGGGTGGTGAGGCACTGGAATGGGTTGCCCAAAGAAGTGGCAAATGCTCCATCCCTGGCGGTGTTCAAGGCCAGGCTGGACAGAGCCTTGGGTAACATGGTTTAGTGTGAGGTGGCCCTGCCCATGGCAGGGTGGTTGGAACTAGATGATCTTAAGGTCCTTTCCAACCCAAACCATTCTGTGATATTTAAACCAACATCACTAGATGATGCCAGCAGCCTCCAGATACACACTGCAGAAGCCTTTTTTTCTGAGTGGTAAGAGACACAAGAACCTCCACCCTGCAATTCTTCTCTCAACAGCTGTATCTGGTAGGCAGTCTTGCCAGAAAACACCATATTTCTTCGTAATGTGTATAATCCCAAAGAAACGGCAGGAGGGAAGCTGGGGTGGAGGGAGAACCCCCACTGTCACAGACTTCTGCTTCCCTAGTAATACTAGGGTAGGGACTTGCTCTGTAGTATATAAGCATGAATTTCCATGCCTTTGGGTAGTTACCCAGCTGTAGTAACAGTAACCATCTAATTATGGTACTCCACAGCTCAACAGAGGCTGCAGGATTTGAATAGAAAATTAGGTAATTAATTTTCTATTAGTTAGCACAAATATCCAAAATGCCATGGTCAGAGCAATACAATCACTAACTGGCTAGTAGATCATTAGTTCGGGTTTGCCTTTACTGCATAGCCTTGGATTACAGCAGTGAAATAACACAAACGCCTTCTGAAGAGCTGAATAAACTCATTTGGTCTTGGCAAGAGAGCCGTCAAGGACATTTTATCATAAAACATTAGTTAATCAAGCTTTTTAAGAGAGGGCTTGTCATGCAGCTAAAGTTGAAATTCCAAATGCATCTTAATAGCTTGAGGAGGAAAAGCACGTGCATGCATAGAAAATGGAAAATGGCTATGAAGAGCATCAAAAGCAATGGACGTCTTTCAGCAAAACTTGTTTGGTTTGAAAGAGTTGCAAGCATTGCACTTGTCCCATTTTGTCCCAGGCTGTTTAATTTATGCATATGCCTATCTCCCGGGAGGGGAAAAAAATACCTGTGCTCCTCTCATCCTCTTTCAATTTATTAATCAAGCATCTGTGCAACAACCAAAGGGCAATGGTATGTGTGGTATGTGCTCAGTGAACACGATGAATGTGAGCATTATTTCCACTCCCATTTCTAACCATGCCCAGACTGCTTGCCCTTGTCCTTGCCCAGCTTCAGCTGGGACAGAATTAATTTTCTTCCTAGCAGCTGGTACAGTGCTGTGTTCTGGATCCAGTACAAGAATAATTTTGGTAACACACTGATGTTTTAGTTGTTGCCGAGTGATGCTTACTCTGATCAAAGACTTTTCAGTCTCTCATGCTCTGCCAGTGAGGAGGGGCACAAGAAGCCGGGAGGGAGCAGAGACAGGACACCTGACCCAAACCAGCCAAAGGGGTATTCAATACCACAGAAATCAAATCCGTATAGAAACTGGGGGGAGGGGGGAGTTGGCTGGAAGAGGCTGATCACTGCTCAGTGATCAGTCAGTAGGTGGTGAGCAATTGTATTGTGCACCTATTGTTTATTCCTTCCTCTCTCTGTTTATTTCCTATTGTTATAATATTTTACTTCAATGATTAAACCGTTCTTATCTCAGCCCATGGGTTTTTACACTTTTCCCGGTTCTCCTCCCTATCCCACTGGGGAGGAGGGGCAGGGAGCAAGCGGCTGTGTGGTCCTTGGCTGCGGGCTGGACCGCGTTTCCCCCCGCAGTAATACACTCCAGAGTCCACCAGAGCAAGGTCTCTGAAGCAGAAACCCCGTGAATCCTCA